>NC_133453.1:41478707-41778707 GCF_048565385.1 Saimiri boliviensis
CCTTGAGCCCACCTGGATAATCCAAGATAAACTCCCCACCTTGATAATTTAATCACACTGGCAAAATCTCTTTTACTATATGACATAGCCTATTTACAGGTTCTGGGGATTAGGACATGGACATCTGTGGGGGTCATTATTCAGCCTAATGTTAATCTTAATTGCTGGTATTAATTGAGTGACTGTTATACAATGGGCAGACACTGTACAAAGCACTTTATGTACTTTCCTTGCTTCACTTCTCTTCACTGCCATCCCTGAAGACTGTTGTGTTATCATCATCCCTGTTTTGAAGATGAGGAAGCCAAGGCAAAGAGTTGTTAAGCACATTCATTCAGTCACGTAGGTGTGTCAAAATCCAGACTGAGGGCTAGGTTGCTCTCGATCTTAAAATTCCTGTACCATTTGCTTCCCGACTGGATAGCGTCATTGATAATTTGTTTTTTATAATTTGTATATGTTTACAAATGACTTCTACAGAAACTCACTAGATGGCCAACCTACTCCCTCCTCTCTCTTCACCTTCTTGGACAGCCTGTTCTCTTAAGCTGCCCCAGGCTTTCCAGACCAGAAAAATATCTAACAAATTCGTTCACATTAAGGCACTAGAAGTTTAATCTGCCACCAGTTTCAGGAGTTTTTGCATTTTAAAGAAGGTTGGGAAGAAGGAAGGAAGAGAGAAAGCTGGAAGGAAGAAACTCAAGTGGGACATGCATTTAGACTTTGCTTTAAATAATAGATTATAAATCTAGTATTAAAAAGGGACATATGATTTTGACCTGGGCACTCAGAGCCCCTCAACCTTTGCTGGGTGGGTGTCCCAGGCCTAAGCTTCTTTGCTCTCAAGTCCTTTTCTCACTTCCTCTGCTCCTCCCTGTATTTTACAGAGCCCGTATCATCAGAGTCAGCCAATGACAACTACCGGTGGCAATTTGAAAGGTAAGCAAAAAGGAGAAGCCAAAGATATTTCTCCTCTCCCTAGGTCCACTCCTAATATTTACAGAGTCAGAGGTAAAAGGTCAAATGGAGATCTTGTATCACATATCCAAATGCTTACAAGTTATAAAACAAACTAACGAATTGTTAAGGCACATTCTAGCCTCCTACTTAATCAACTGTACTTTCACATCAGCTTGAAGGCTGGTTTGAGTTGGAATTCTTGGGTTCCAGGAATTTCACACCTGGACATGGTGGCATAGAAAGAGTTGCCCCTGGCCCAGCCCCTAACCCCACCCTAGCCCCTGCTTTGGCCTGGCCTCCGACCTGCCACCCACTTCCTTCTTGTGGCCTGTCATACACACGTGTAGATATCCCTGTCCCCACATCTAAGCTTTTCCCTACTCCCTACAAACGCCTGCCCTGGGGCTCTTGGGCCTCCTGAAATGAACACTGGAGATGTGTCCCACTTGAGGAGAAGGCCAGAGGCCTGCACAGTCCCCGGGAGTGGGCTCAAGACATTGGGATAGAGAGACTCAGTGCGGCCTAGAAGGAGTTACACAGGCCCTGAAGCCGCAGGCACCTCCCTGTAGCTCCAAGCATTCCTCCAGGGTAGAGGACCCACAGCTGAAGCAGGACCACTGCAGGCTCTAAAGCTATCACCTGCAGACCAGAGAGGCCATGTTGTCCCCTCTTTTTCTGCCTCAGGGGATATCTCAGCCAACTGCCTCCAGCTAGATCTAGCTTTACCTTCTCTGTCCCTCCAATCTAGGGGACCCCATGGCTTCCTGCTGTTCTCCCTCTGGGTTTCCTAGGTGTCCCTTGTTGGCTTCTTCTTCTCTTCCAGCAGCAGTGTAACCAATTCCCGGTGTTAAAACCTCCTTTGTTTTAAATGTTCAGAGAAGCTTCTATTTTCTTGATTGGACACTAACTATAAGGGCATCACGTAATGAAGGATTTCACCTAGGGCCATTTGGGAAAGGGGTCAAGTCTTGGCACACTTCCCTCTTGGCATGAATGAACTTCAGATGTTCCATGACACTGAGGGAAGTCTCTCCATTAAGGGAAGCCCCAATTGTCATCACCAGTGCTAGCTTTCCAAAGATGTTTCTCGGAAAAAAAAAAAAAAGAAACAAACTTCCATGCTGAAGTAGTCCATCTGAAATCTCAGGGAAAGAACCATCCCATCATCAACCATTGCATTTCTCCCCTTGACCTTGACAATTATTCATGATGGTTGCTTTTATATACATGCTGCCCTTTTGTAGAACTTTATGAAAACCAGACTTTGTATAGTGTTCTAAGTTTTGCTGCATCAAAAAAGAAGTCTAAATATTTTCATTTAATGTGGAAATATTTTTAGATGAGGAAGATGATTAAGTGTTGAAAATGTAGCGATCTGTTTGGCACAAAGAGAAAAGAAATATGAAGAATTTTTAATAAAAATCTGACCACAATGGTGTTGGAACACAATCTGTCTGAAATACAAGACAGATACTTTATCCCACAGTCTAAGCTGACTTTACTAATAGTTTTGGACAGTTACAGGTGTAATTTTAGCTACCAAAGGGAACACAAATTGTGTTATGTGAATGCAATAGAAACAATGGGAAATGCAATTAAATTTTTAAAAGAAAAATTGAATATAAAGTTAGCAGACCTAATACAAAGCATATTTTTGTAGCTTTTTGCCAACAACGTATGTGAATTCAAGCTATTATGAAAATCGGATTTACTTGAGAGCTTCATATGCAGAGTGTGAAGATTGTTTTTGCTGTGAGCGCTAGCTGCAAACATTACATAAACCTTGCACCTAATAAAATTATTTTAGACATATTTGTTTTATATAAATTTAATCCTTAAAGAAATATCAAAAAAAGAAAAATGATGATGGATCTGGAAAGAGGTCTGTGCCCCAAATCCTTGCTTCTATATAGTCAATGAGGATGGTTCTCTTTTTTTTTTGCCTACGTGGCTTTAATTTACCATTCTGAGACGCAGTGTGTGTGTGGAGAAAATATGTGGAAAGCTTTTATGTGTTTTTTCGATTAAAAAAAAATCAGTGCCACCAGTCCATGAGTGATCCTAAAATAACAAAGCAGTAATGTGTGTGTGTGTGTGTGTGTGTGTGTGTGTGTGTGTGTGCATGCTGAAAGGAAAACTTTGGGTAAGGAAATAGATTGAAGTTTCAAGTTTCCAAGGATCTATTTAAATGACAGCAAGGAAAAAAATATTGTAAAAGTGATGAAAAATATCCCAGCAGTATCCTTTCAGAAAGCCATTTAACTTCTAGTGGTTTAAGTTGTGCAATGTAATTTCTACAGCCTTTGAAATATGTGGGCACCCTCACTGCTATTTATGTTCCCAATACTTGGAATCAAATGCTCCATTAGGGCTCTGAGAAGACAGGAGTTTCCAGAAGAGTTTGGTAATTGCCCATTCATTACTCAAAAACAATGACAGGGAATCATCATCTCTTTCCCTAAGTAATGCTGGCATGTGGTCTAAGGCAGACACAGGAAGAGGCAGGAAAGTGTCAGCTCTGAAGGCGTCTACAGACCAGTTAGGAATATTGTGTGCGGACTTAACATGTGCACTGAGTCGAGCTACTGCTCTGCTGTGTATGGAGGAGAAAGAGCTCTTTCCACACTGGTGTGTTCGTACACATGCAGGCGGAGGCCTGGCCTCGCTGATAAGAAGGCTATCCCCACCTGTACCAAGGAAAGAGGCAATAACACACCTGTTCATCCTCTCTGTAAAAGCTTTCCACAGAGTGTCCTCTGTAACTTAAGCCATATATATATATGGTTTTTTGTTTGTTTGTTTGTTTGTTTGTTTTTTAGA
Organism: Saimiri boliviensis; assembly: GCF_048565385.1. Taxonomy (NCBI): domain Eukaryota; kingdom Metazoa; phylum Chordata; class Mammalia; order Primates; family Cebidae; genus Saimiri; species Saimiri boliviensis. Next base: position 41,482,488 of record NC_133453.1, read on the forward strand.
CAGAGAATCTGGCTCTGTCACTGAGCCTGGAGTGCAGTGGCGTGATCTCTGCTCACTGTAGCCTCCGCCTCCCAGGTTCAAGCAATTCTCCTGGCTCAGCCTCCCGAGTAGCTGGGATTATAGGAACAGACTACCATGCCTGGGTAGTTTTTTCCACTTATTTGGTAGAGGTAAGGTTTCATCATGTTTCCCAGGCTGATCTCCAACTCCTGGTCTCAAGCTATCTACCTGCCTTGGCCTCCCAAAGTGCTGAGATTACAGGTGTGAGCCACCATGCTTGGCCAACGTGAGCAATTTTCTTGACAGTCAGTGTCAAAGTGCACTATCCAAGCTACAACTAATGACATGGTTACCGTACTTCTGAGAGTTGACGTGAAGTTTCAGATTCTGTCCCAGAAGAATCACCTTGCTGATGTCCTTTCTGCTTTAAAATCCCAGCTGTGTGTGCCATGCCCAACTGTGTGCAGTGGGTTAAAATAGTATGCATTTAAAAACACTTTTATAGAAACTTCTTAATTTTCATAACTCTATGAAATGAAGGCTAGCAGGCAAACTCTCCATTTTACAGATGGTACAATTTTTCTCTAGGTAACAAGTGCTAGGAGGAAACCTAAATTTCTTAGCTCAAGATGCAGAGCACTGTTGTTTTTGTGGATTTGGCTTCTTGTCCCATTTGTATTCTTGACCACCTCTGAATTACAGTAAAGCTTACCATTGTGTTAACTGAAAATACTTTTTTCTTTTTGTGTCCACAGAAAGGGCTTAATTTATTATTTTTGAGTGACATTAAGAATTAGCAACATAGAAAATGACTTCCCACCCTCATTCCCTGCCATATTGCCTTTTTCCTGGCATTATGTCTCAAACTGAATAGATTTACAGTGTGAAGTGGAGAAGAGTATTTTGTGGGAATGACACCCTCCTCCAAATACTTCTAGGTTGTAGTGTTTTCCTCTGAAGTAGATAGCTAACGTTGAAAATAAGAGGAAAAGATATTAAATACTGTAGTTTTTAAAAATATGAAGAGAACCAAATCTTTAGCTCTTTGCAAAGTCTATGTTTTCTAATAAGCTTCTTCTTCCATCTAGAGTTTCCCATCAGTGGGATGATTATACTCGTCCCATAGTATAGACCCTAGTGGGTGGGTGGAGTGAGGATGAGGTCTTCTACCTTAGACACTCAGGGTGCTCATCAGATGTTTTCTGATAAGTTATTGTGCTGGGGAGGACATCTCCCATGGCATTTTATCAAAGGTTCTGGCTACAGTCTGACAGTCACAGTCCTTTTGCCCTTTGCTGTGAAAATCAGTGAAGACAGTTGTAAAACGACCCAGTCATCAGACAGTTTCAAAGTTTACATCATGAACAGTTGTATCTAAAGAAAAGTGTCAGAACCTTACATGCATCATATCTTATACTCCTGTCCACCCAAATGAAATACCTCTTGAATATGCTTTAAAGACTAGATACAGGATAATTTCTGAAGATCATATCCAGAAAATGGAGTCATACAATAGCTCCATTTATGAGAGCTCATTGTGAGATGAGAAGATTTATATTCAGGTCAAATAGAGGCCTGCCATCATAAAACCTCCCACCTGGGGAAATAGGGTTAGCCTCTAAGAAGGGTGAGTTAGGCTGAAGGAAGTGTCTATGTTTGAATACTTTTCACCTCTGGTTCCACATCTTCAGTGCTGTGCTTATACACAGCTCTGAGTTTTTCTAAGTGCTAACTAAGAAAGAAATAATGCCTATACTTGGTTTTGCCTCATAGAGGGTCTGAATATTAAGTGTCAGTGTTAAATTGCAGATTGATGCCCCCTCCTGTTAACCTCTGTGCTCTGTGGGTCCCAAGTGACTCTGCTGGCTTCCAGCATCCTCTGCGTTCATGTGGCTCATTGGGAAATCCCACTGTTTTCCTGCCAAAGGGTTTGTTACCTAGGTTTAATTTCTGTTTGGTATGAAAAGTATAGTTAACTTGTTTCTGTGGGCTGTTTTAGAGAGATATGTAAAACCAAAGTTAGAGCAATGGAAAACAAACATTTAAGAAAGCACATAATTAGGGGATGCAAACTCAAACTGGGGGAGGCTGATTTCATAAAGGGGATAGGACTGTGTGTGGCCAAAGAAGAGGAAAAGAGTATGTGCATGATTCGTCTGCTTTTGGAGAACTGTCCCCCTTAGAAGTGGAGTCCAAGGAGCTGGAAGTTTAAACAAAAACCTACAAATTGATAAGAGCCAGAAGCCTAAATGAATCTGATTCATAATTAAAACCGCAATTATTTTTTTAGTTGCAAAAGTTCCAGTTATCCACAGGCTTCATAAAGTTATCAAATACAGAGATGCTAAGTCACTCCTTAGGAACTTCTCACTGCAGGCCTACGTGGAGATGTTTTCTTCAAAGGATAGAACAGTATTGTTACAGAACCACAGGAGAGAGAAAGAGAGAGTGAGGGAAACGAATATTTAGCATGGTCCCTCTCCAAGAGGAAGAGATGTGAAAATTCGATAAAACAAAATATGCCCACTCCCCAAAACATGGGACCATATTATTTTTTGGAGGAAAGATAAAAGAGCTAAGACTCTCATAAAAGCCAATATGGTGCTGAATTGGGGGGTACAATGAGGAAAGTTACTGCTGTGATATGGGTGGGTTTCTTTTATCTTTTTCTAGGTGCAAAGGCAGCAGTCATTTGAATGCCATCGAACAGCTTTCAGCTAACACAAAAGAGCAGACGGTTCCACTTATTTCTGAAATTAGATGCAATCATATCTGTGAATCACGCAGCAGCAAACCACCGTAATCTGCATTACAATACATTATCCTGCCACGCTCCCTAACTGCAGTCTACCGCAGCAACAGAAACACTTTTCGGTGACCTGCACTGAGTCTGCCAAAAGCACCAAGCCACGCTAAGGCAGTAAAGCGACAAAAAAGAACTGCTTTCTGCTGCGAAAAAAGAGCAAATTATAACAAGAGTCAAGTCTCAAGCTAATGCAAGACTAGCATCTTCTTGTTCACAGTTTGCATAATTAGATATCATGAATAGGTTTTTTATTGTTCTAAAAATACTCCTGCTTTGTTTAAATCAGCTATTTCCTTAACAGCATGACTTTGGTACCAGAATTAGTGAGGTAGTTAGGGCAGCGGCAGAGATAAGGTACTTTTAGTTAACATTTAGAAAAAAAAAAAAAACTATGGATGATAGTCCCCCCTCTCTCAGTAATTGTCGAAAGAGTCCTAGATTTCCAACACGATAGAGGCAGCCCACTGAAATGGCCTTGTGAATTGGGTCAGGGGTTTGAGGGTCAGAAGGACCCCAGGTCCTAGAACTGATAAAACCAACTTTTATTGCTTTCCTAAAAAAAGACATTCAGAGCCACTGCAAACATCTTCAGGAATTAAAATGCTTAATACAGTGGGGCCCCGGGCAGCGGTATTTACACTTCAAATGATAACATTACTAGGTGTAAATCCAAGGGAAAAAAAAAATTTTTTTTCCACTGGTTTGACTCAGACCAGTATTTTCCCCAACCTGGAAGAGTGAGAGGGTAGAGGGACGTTTTGCTTGGCTTCTTTATCTCCCACCATTTTGCTGTGTTCTTTTCATTCACTCATAGTCTGTATGCTATAAAGAGCATCTTTCTTTCAAGGGAAGATGTGGGCACCAGGTTCTATCAGTAACTAGTCAAGTTGTCATTAAAAACTTTCTTTTCCTTTTGCCCCCTCAGCCTGTGAGCTTGAACAGCTGCCGCTAAGGAGCTGTAGCAGCAATGGCCAGTCCCTAGGGCCCATCTTGGTATCAAACACTGACAGGTCCCAAAAAGAGGAGGTCCAGCAAAATTATATATTGAATTTTTTCCAGCCCCCTAGAAGCCCAGGAACTATTTGGAGAAAATGTTTAATCCAGTGGAGCCCCAGGTAGTGGTACTTACACTGAGCACAGGCGAACTCCCAGCAGCACTGCCTCTCTTCTCACAGGCCATAGCTGCAATTGGTCAAAGCAGTCCCTAGAAGAGACATTTGGTATTACTGTCTCTTGATCTGCATAGGACAGCCCTGATGTTCAAATTGACAAAACACCCTAAAAAGCCTCCCAAGGGAGGCTGGGCTAAAATGCAATTCTTGCATATGTCTTACAATGCACTTTTAACTTTTGTTGTTTTTAATTTTCATTCACGATCTATAGGCTTCCAGTGACTGTGACAAAGAAAATGGTATTGATGCTTTTACTTTACTTTAGCTTTTATGTACACATTAGATAAAATGCATTTACACCAAATTATTGCATTTATATTGAAGTTCTTACTGCTAGTAAGATTTTTTTCAGACCTGTGCATCATTTCTTTTTATAAGAGAAATAATAGTCCTTTTAATAATATTGTAATAAATGATGTATTCTGACTACTTCTGTTTCTGGTAGAAAAAGCCCCAAAGGCTCCTTATTGTGGTTTCCAGACTGTGGTAGCCTGAGAGCTCAGTGCAATCATACAGCTCATCCCTTCTCCTCATCAAAGTCATAGGAAAAAAGAGATTACCATCCTGGGTCAGACCCTCGATGCCTTTTCTATAGATATGAGTGTCACGGGTTATTTTCACAATATCACATTGAGATCACAAAATACATTCCCCAGGTAGTTCCATCTTCCCTTCACAATTTGTACTTGAAATCCATGATACCATCTAAATAGACTGGCTTCTCAAGTCATTGAGGTGACAACATTTTTAAATTCACTGTGAAACATGAACTTCTTTTTACCTGATCTAAAATTGCTATTTCCTAGATCTGGAGATCTAGGCTTAGGTGAATGAGGATTGATACTTTCCATGATTTCTTCAACTTTGATTAGCTTTTATCTTCCCAGTTAGAAATGTGCTACTTTTGTAGTCTAATCTTGGCAAAGAAACCCCTTAAAACCCAGGATTTTTTTGGGTGGGGGATGGAGTCTCACTCTGCCATCCAGTGAGTGCAGTGGTACATTCTCAGCTCACTGCAACTTCCGAATCCCTGATTCAAGTGAGTCTCCTGCCTTAGCTTCCTGAGTAGCTGGGATTACAGGCACGTGCCACCAAGCCCAGCTAATTTTTGTATTTTTAGTAGAGACAGGGTTTCACCGTGTTGGCCAGGATGGTCTCGATCTCCTGACCTCGTGATCCACCCACCTTGGCGTCCCAAAATGTTGGATCACAGGCATGAACCACTGTGCCCGGCCAAAACCCAGGATTGTTTTCCACATTCCTCTATGGATAAATTTTCAATTTGTTTTGTATTTCTTGCATATAGCAATAATGCACAGTGGAATAAACTGTGTTGTTGTACTCAGGTAACCTAACACTTGTTCACAATTGTCATCATTTCCCAGTGTTTGATCTTCTATAATCCAGGTAAGGCTGTCCTTCATGTTTCCAGTGAAAGACACTTTTTAAAAAACCAATAACCTTCAGACCTCTACACATAAAAACCTGAGTGCCTATGCCTCATATATACTCCACTGGAATAACTAGGCACTGTATTTTAATCAGTAATATGAGATGTAGAGTAAATCTAGCTATTGTAAATTATTTCAAGGGACAGTTTAAAAATCTACTTATTAAAACCAAGAAGGGGAATGTTCCCAAGTGTTAGACTCTGTTGAAGCATAAATCCTGACATAGTTTAATTTAATTGTATGTAAGCTCCAGGATAAGTTTTGAGCATATTACAAAGTACCCTATGATCTCTGTTTTCTTATTCAAGGCCTGGGACATCTGTTACTGATTTCTTGTGCCAGGAAAAAGGTGACAGCAGTCCAAGTTAGGGAGGGTGGAAACATGGGGACAGTTCTGTATTGGGGTGTTCAAGGGGGGAAAGTAAAGTTTCACCAGGCAGGCCCTGATGTGGCACAAACTCCTCTTCCACCCAGTCCTTTCTTCAAGGCCACTGCCAACTCACGCTGCATTCCTCATGTTGATTATAAGTGAAGCTTTGGCAAGGGGGCATTCAGGGTATCAGACAACCGCATTATAATTCCACTGAAAAGTGTTCTTATTGTTTCTAAATTACTGGTTATAGTAAGCAGCCCTCATGTCTTGGGGGGCCATTTTGAACAAACACACATAATCTTTCTGCAAACGAGGGAGACGGAGATCACCTGTGTACCTCAATATGCAAAGTGGCTTCTGCTTCAAAAGTGGACCTGTCAAGTTGCAGAACTGTAACTAAAGAGCCCCTAGGGAACATGTAGAGAGTGACTATGTGAAACCCACATTGAGTTTTCTTCTGGTAGAGGACACATCATACACTTCTACCACAGCCCCACAAGGCAACAGAAACCATCCTGTATATTCTATTACATTTCCCTGACCTGAAGGGTATATGCTATGTGGTCCAGTTGCCAGGGCCTCCACTATGGTGGCTCTGTCCCTTCAAATACTCACCTTATGCAGCATATTGTCTTCTCTGAGAGACACTGGTAAATGAAATGCAACTCAGGGACTCAAGGATGTTAAGGTGGCATTGAAAGTCCTCCATCCAATGGGTATTTTGTATGTTATAAGTGTGCCGTCTACTGGCCCTGTATTTTGACTGAGTCTATGCAATCAACACATTGCTTGTTTTCTTCAATTTACTTGGCTGACTCCAAGACCTTCTTTAATTCCTCAGAATCCTTGAAATCTGTTTACTGAAGAATAGACTAAAATCACAAAGGCAAGTGATACCTCTCAGAAACAAGGGATGTGATCTGCGTTGCAGCAGGTTCTGAATAAGAATGGATTTAAGAAGCAAAACCAGACTGTCATCCACTGTGGGTACCATTCCCAGCAGGTCTGGCCTTTACCCCAGGAGAAGACCAAAATGTCAGTCTCCCTACACTATTGTGGTCACTGTTGTAATACAAGAGGATAATAGCTAGGTTTTTTTGGTTTCAAACAACTGATTTATGATGCAAAACTGCTGAATATTTCTGGTAAGAGAATGCATTGTTCTTTTTTTTTTGTTTTTTTCTAAAGTTGAGACCTTGCATATTTGACCAGAAATAGTGAAGACCATCTTACATTCTAGATAGTATTGCTGTTTCATTTACTGTACAAAGCAACAGCTGGCTCTTTGATCTTTGTTCGCCCTACTGTATCTCCTGGTTCTGTTCCTTCTCTGTCCTACTGTAATACAAACATGCCATGTAACTCATCTTTTTTGTCAGTTAGGGTACCTTTCTTATAGTTAAAAAAGGAGAGCTTTTTGTTATTGTTGTTTTTGAGTCAGAGTCTCGCTCTCTGGCCCAGGCTGGAGTGCATTGGCACGATCTCAGCTCACTGTAACCTCTGCCTTCCGGGTTCAAGTGATTCTCCTGCTTCAGCCTCCTGAGTAGCTGATTACAGGAACACCCCATCATGCCTGGCTAAGTTTTGTATTTTTAGTAGAGACGGGTTTCACCATGTTGGCCAGGCTGGTCTCAAACTCCTGACCTCAAGTAATCTGCCCTCTTCTGCCTCCCAAAGTGCTGAGATTACAGGTGTGAGTCACTGCACCTGGCCCTTTAATCAGCAGTTTTGAATTAAGGGTTGAATTTCTTTTATGTTTCCGAGAGCAGAGCATTAAGAATTATATGTGTATAAGTTTAAGAACCTAAGTAAGATTTGTAAATGTTGGTAAGTGGTCACTGTGTCACATATTTAAGTGCAGGAAGCAGGGAAATGATACTAAGGAAAACAGAGAGGTCCTTATGGGGGATGAATGCATATATATTTGAAGAACTGAAGAGGAGAGACAGATTTACAAATTACAGCCACACCTGCCATGGCCAGTGCCTTATCTAGGCCTTAAATTAGCGTAATCCACTCATTTAAATAGGCTTAGTGGCTTCTCTCTACAAGCGTCTTCTTGGCTCATGAAGTGGAGATGGGGAGGCTGCTGCATTCCACCCTGGAGACCAGGTTCTGGTCCCAGTACTTCCACTGGCCAGCTGGGTGAACTCCCATGTCTTTGGGGACTTTTTGTTTATTCTGGAAACTGAGAATCAGGACTGAAATAATGTCAGGAGAGCTCACTCAGCTATAAGAATCTAAGAGCATCCGTGTTTCTTGGCTGTTTTGAAGAGGTTGTATAAGCCAGAGAGAGAGCCCTCTGGCTGCTGGAATTAAGTAGGCTTATAGCTGAACATGAATCCCAATATGTGAACATTGGTGGGCTGAGGTGCAAAGGTGGAGTGCAAGGATATTTTGCTGACTCTTTTGACCATATCAGAACCATGGGAGAAAAACAAAAGCGCCTGTTCACAGGCGAGCATGTGCCAGCATAGAGGTGTGTCCTCTCATGCCCGTAGATCCTAAAGTAAGTTCTATTAATTTTAAAGAAGCATCGTGAAGTTAGGGAGCAGTGTGCAGAAAGAGGACCAAAGTCAGTGTTAGAATGTCCCAACCCTTTCCATTTCGGCCACCTTATTGAATCTGACCGATCTCAGTTTTCTTGTCTATACCTATGTCCTAAGTGTTTTGTGAGAATGAAAAATGATTGTTTATTCAAAAGAAAAGCGCTTTATAAAATAGTTTACACAGACATCATCATTGTCCAATCATTACAGCCATATCTATAGCTAAACTCAAAGCATTCCCCTTAAAGCTTGGCGGTCCTAAGACAAAAAAGGACTCCCCAGCCATTGTGGAAGCCACAAGTTCTCTTAATTCCACAGGAGGCATTTGCAAAGTGTTATGAGGGAACTCCGAGCCTTCATAAACCATGCCTCTTCCACCTAAGATGACAAGACTGTGCTCGTGAGAAGGAGTGGAATGTCAACATACACGTTATAGTTGAGAGAAGTAAAGTCTCCACAGAGGTTAAACGACATGCCTAACATCACACAGCCAGTTAGCAGCAGGACCCAGGTTAGATTCTTGGGCTCCTATTGTCCAATCATTCTTTCTGTTTGTTTGTTTTTTTGAGACAGAATCTCTCTCTGTCAACCAGGCTGGGTGCAGTGGCGCGATCTTGGCTCACTGCAACTTCTGCCTCCCAGGTTCAAGTGATTCTTCTGACTCAGCATCCAAGTCCCTGGGACTACAGGCACGCTCCACCACGCCTGGCTAATTTTTTGTGTTTTTAGTAGAGACAAGGTTTCACTGTGTTAGCCAGGATGGTCTCCATCTCCTAACCTTGTGATCTGCCTGCCTGGGCATCCCAAAGTGCTGGGATTACAGGACTGAGCCACCATGTCCGGTCCCCCCGCCCGTCTCTCTCTCTTTTCAGAAACTTTCCCATAGTAACATTATTTTAACTAAATATGGTAAATGTATGAAAGTTACCTTTAGGCTGAGTGACAATGAGTACCCCAGGTCCTTGGTATTAATTACCTAAAAATTTTGAATAAAAGATAAAATGGAAAGTGAAATCAGGTTAGAGCAAGAAGGAAAAAAAAAAAAAAGACCTTAGCATCTTTTTCTCCATAATGTCTACTCTGCAAAATATCACCTAAGATGCCCCTGAATGCTGGGGGCATAGAGGGCAAGGGAGCACTAGAGACATATTTATTCGGCAATTACCAGTGGATACGTGAATTCTTTCTAAAATTTCACTTTAGGGCCAAGATTTATATAAAGAAGTCACTGTTTAGACCACCAAAAAAATATGATATAAAAGTTCTGGTTCTCATTTCACAATATGTTAATCTTTCTTTATTTATTCCTCCCAATTGTTTTTAAAACAATCTCTCTCTGGGACAATTGGATCCTGTGTATCCTGTCAAATTTTAGTAGAAAGCAAATTTTTATAACTGAATTATAAAGCTTTCAACACTAAGGCTTATTTATGATGGAAACATTGACAGAATATTAACTGTAGTGGCTTCAGTGATACATGCTCCAATGAGGTAGAATTTCCAAATTGGGCAAATGCTAAAATTATTTAGCATCTATTTTAATGCCCTTCCCTCAACATCGTGCACCATCTCCCCATTTCTAGAGTATCTGATCCATTTTTGGAATAAATCTTTTTAGATTTGACATCAACTTTACACATCATTTGAATAAAAGACCTCGATGTTGCAGATTTTTTTAAACTAAAATTTGTTCTGGTTTCCTCAGGAATTAACTTAAAACACAAGATACGGCAGAGCAGTGTCCTGCAACCCCTTGACGTTTGATCTTAAATTTAACTCTCATTGACTATGATCAAATCTTCCAAAAGAAAATAATAGTTTGCTTTTACCTCTGAACCACAGTTGGGAGGGGAAGGGGAAACTCAAATTCAATCCTTCCTTTTAAAAATCAGAGTCCAAATATGGGTCTCTATGAGGAAAATTTCTCCAACAGGCCAGACAACTTTTCACCCATTTAAATAACAATAGAAATTCGTAGTACTTCTCTTTCGAAGTCTTAACAAGCACTATAGACCTAAGTTATGCTTTATATTGAATTAAAGAAAAAAAAAAAAAAGACGGCTGAGAAATTGAGGCATTGATGAAAATAACCAACCGTTGTGTAAAGTCATTCAAAGCCCAGGGACTTGATGGCAGGAATCCCTGCTCCCAGGCCACCTCCCCTGATCTAAGTGGCTAATCAGACAAAGATTCCATTAGGGTCTGAAATTCTTCATGTGCTTTGTGGCAGCCGCAAATCCCCGGCCTCATGTGGAATGAAAAAAATACATACCACGAATGAAGGCCCAACTCAAGCCCGTCCAGCCGCGGGCTCCCAGTCAGAGGCACCCGGGAGACCCCAGATGAAGTTCATTTAATCTGTATGCGAATGTTTCTGAGAGCTTTTTTCCTCTTTGGCTTCGGGAAGGGATGTTGATACCAAATGTATAGAAGGGGGACAGGAGAAAGAGACATTAAACAGTCGCCTGTCAGCAGAAGGAGCAGAAACAGTAGCAGCCGGCTGTGCCTGAAAACAGAGAGAGGAAATGGAATAAGAGGGGAAAGTGAAACTCGGCATTTGAGCTCCCTTTCCCTGAGCTGACAAGCACCAAAAAAGGGCAGAGGGGGAAAAAATGGATGGAATTGAATGTGAACGCGTGAATTCTAGGGGATTTAGTGATCTAAGAGGTGTCATCTGTTTGGTACAGTGATCATTTCTTTTTACAAATATACTCCTTTGGCTAATGTGTGCTTTTTAAGACATCAATCTTAGCTTCTTTTCTGTTATGTAAAGCTACCAAACCATCTCATTTATCAAATAATTCCCACTGAAACAGATGAGAGAATAATGAAGGAGGAAAAACAAAACAGCTTTGATGTGCTACTTTATCAGAAATGTGTGTCAAAGGTCAAAAAAGCAGTGCTCCGGAGTCTCTTAAACATGTCATTGTCATAATATAAAAACTGACTTACTAACTTAGATTATTTGGAGAGTTAAGTGCTTGTGTTATTGCAAATTAAACTAATTAGTATCATTTCCTGACAGCTGCAGCGAGTGTTAGCAATTCCATGATTTTTCTTCAGCCGTTCGTATGGGATGCACAGAGGGGAGACAGCTTTGTGATTTAATGGAATGGGAACAGCTTATCATACGAAGGGCACATCATTCCACTCCCAGTAGAGAACAGCTTCCATGCTCACCCCTTCCCAGTTCATCCACAATTATTATACTATTCACTTATTAAATAGGAAGGAGCACAGCAATGTGAGGTGTCAGTGGCTCCTCAAACAGCCACGAGAGGGAAATATGCTGAAATTTGCCTGTCGTGTTTCCCTTTTGGAATCGCTGAGATTATGCTCTCCAGCCTTTGAACCAAAATTGTAGCTGCCCATAAAACATGCTGGAACTAATTTCCTACCACCGCTAGCTTAATTGTTATAAAGCAGCCTTATAGAGATGCCCCGACTGGAGCTTCCAGCGTCGTAAATGAACAGCCGAAGCAAAAGGATACATATTTCATCAGCTTTTCTGTGGAACGGATGAGCTTCTAATCAGGGAATGGCTATCAAAGATTAATGATAGGTGCTTTTGCAACACTGAACACAGAAAAACTTACGTAATGACTTCACCTATTAGACGCAAAAATTAAGGAATTAGACTGGATGCTGTTAGTCATAATCCGATCCTTATGACAATGAGTTCCTAAGTAAATTGAAGAAGTGACAAACTTTTTAGAAAAGAAACATAAAAAGGATGAACCTGGAAACCATCATTCTCAGCAAACTGACACAAGAGCAGAAAATCAAACACCGTATATTCTCACTCATAGGCGGGTGTTGAACAATGAGAACACATGGACACAGGGAGGGGAGCACTACACACTGGGGTCCGTTGGGGGGAAATGGGGGAGGGGCGGGGGGTGAGGAAGTGGGAAGAGATAGCATGGGGAGAAATGACAGATACAGGTGAGGGGACGGAAGGCAGCAAACCACACTGCCAAGTGTGTACCTATGCAACAATCTTGCATGTTCATCACATGTACCCCAAAACCTAAAATGCAATAAAATAAAATTAAATTAAAAAAAAAAAGAAAAATTTAAAAAAAAAAAGGAAAAAGGAGGATAAGGACAAAGAGAATGAAAGGAAAAAATTATTGAAAAGGAGAAAAACTAAAGATCTGTAAGAAGTATGTGGTGAGGAGTTCAGATCATAATGACTCTTGTATCTCATTCTTGATTTTGCTCTGACTTCTACTAACACTGATTTTTAATCCCATATTTAATAAAGGAGCAGAGGACCCAGTGACATCTCTGGAACGGTTTAAAGTGAACCAGTTAAAAAGTGAAAGAGGGAGCTGAGAGCAAGGAGAAGGCTAGAGGAATCCCTACTCTTCCCCTGCAGATTCCTTTAATATATAAATAATTGACTTTCTTACAAACAATTCAACACTTTTTCGATAGGGTGTCAAGAGCATTTTATTGTCTTTTTTCTCCTGCTTAGAATTATTTTCTGCCTGGGACAAACTAAAAGATTCCTAGAGGAGGAGCAGTGAGACTGGGATCCAGACCTTACCAACTATACATCAGTCATTAATAACAGCAGAATCTTTGAGTAAATGACATTAATATTTTTAAAAACTCGTAGGTGATTGTGGTGTGCAGTGGGGTTCAGAGCCATGGGGACAAAGAAATGAGATTCAGCCTGTTTAGAGAAGAGCCCAATGGCATGGTAATGAGCAGGATGAACTTTTTAAAAATCTCCAAATCATTGTAGAAAGGCGGGGTGAGGGGGCACTAGAAATGTACAAACCCTTGGTCCTGGCAACTCAACTTCCAGGAAGCTATCCTACAGGTATACATATAACTAGGTATGAGGATATTGGTGGTATTATTTGAAATAGCACAAGATGATATAAAACCTTAAAAGGCAATGATTAAATGAAGTATGTAAAGGTATACATTGAAATACTACACAAATGCTTAAAAAAAATGAGTAGATCTGTAGGTGCTCATGCAGCACAGCCTTACGATAAATTATTAACTTTAAAAAGGAGAGAGAACAGTATATACGGTATACTATCGTTTTTCTAAAAAAGAAAAAATGGGGATATATGTGTTTGCATAATCATAGACTATCTATGGAAAGATACATAAAAATCTGGTAACCATAGTTGCTGTAGTTATCTCTGGGGAGGGGGATTTGAGCAACTGGGGTTCGGAAGAAGGAGAAAGACTTTTCACCATATGCTCTTTCATACTGCTTGAATTTTTTTTTTCAGTGTGCAGGGTAAATATATTGCCTCTAACTGATCTTAAAAATTAAATTTCCTTAGTAAGATGTGTTCTGTTACTTTAATTCTGCTAGAATGCTATTGTTATCATATATACAGAGTTGCATTTCTATAACTTGTACCTTTAAAAAGTCCTCGGTCATTTTTTCACTCTAAACAAACTCATAATGTTATGTGCTTAATTTTTTCTTTGTGAAATCTTTATTAAAGGTTCAGCTTTTACTGGTGATTTTTATCTAGTTTGATTCAATACAGTTGAACTATTGCTCACTGAGCCTCTGTTAGAAGCAGATTGTTTCAATAGTGCTGTGAGAAAACACATGAATGTTCTTACTACAATATCTGGAACACGGGAGAAACTCTCTTTACTTTGTTGGATGATGAAATAATGCATGAATGAATGAAAAAGGAAACAAAAATATAGAACTTCAAAAATTGAACCAGGCACGGTGGCTCACGCCTGTAATCCCAACAGTTTGGGAGACCTAGGCAGGTGGATCACCTGAGGTCAGGAATTCGAAACCAGCCTGGCCAACATGGTGAAACTCTGTCTCTACTAAAAATACAAAAATTTAGCCGGGGCTGGGGGTGAGCACCTGTAATCCCAGCTAATTGGGAGGCTGAGGCAGGAGAATTGCTTGAACCCAGGAAGTGGAGGTTGCAATGAATGGAGATCGTGCCACTGCACTCCAGCCTGGGCAACAGAGTAAGACTCTGTCTCAAAAAAATAAATAAATAAATAAAATTAAAGCCATAATTAGCCATGTTAGCCAACTACTAGCTCCTTTACTTCTCAGTGACTACTTAGACCTTCACTGCTATGAAGGCCTGTTCACTATTAACCAAAAGGAAAACAATAGTAGAGCTACTACATCAATTTCAATTTGCTGAAAAACTGTTGACTACAGTTTTGTTTTGTTTTGTTTTTTCCCTCAAAGACTAAGTGTTTTTGTCCTCCAGTCTCATTGGCCCATTGTTTTTGGAGGGAAGACATAATCAGAAACTAATATATAACACATATGCATGATTTCTCAACTACCTGCAAAAGTACTGGGTAAACAGTTTTGAAATATGCTTTCTACTCTGAGCTTAGCACTGAAATTTATTTATCATCTTCTCATCCTTGATGACTAGATGTTAAAATTTTTCAACATCTAAATCCTAGGGCCTGACAAAGTTTAAGAATTTCATCTCACCTGAGGCAAATGAGTTTACACAGCTTAAAAGACGGTGTTAAATAGACCATCAGTAAATGTAGTTGATTGATGGCAGTGTCTCTGGTTTAGAGAAGTTAAAGGACAGCCCATTTAAAGAAAATCCTGGCAGTGCGCAATGGCTCACACCTGCGATCCCAGCACTTTGAGAGGCCAAGGCAAATGGATCACGAGGTCATGAGTTCGAGACCAGGCTGACCAACATGGTGAAACCCTGTCTCTACTAAAAATACAAAAATTAGCCAAGTGTGGTGGCACACACCTGTAATCCAAGCTACTCAGGAGGCTGAAGCAGGAGAACCGCTTGAACCTGGAAGGCTGAGGTTGCAGTGAGCTGAGATCATGCCATTGCACTCCAGCCTGGGGAATAAGAGCAAGGCTCTGTTTCAAAAAGTAAAAGAAAAAAAGGAAAATCCCTTGCTATGTTACATCTTTTCACTGGGAAAGGGAAAAAAGATCTTTCTCTCCCTTCGGCCTTCCACCACTTATTTCTTCCTTCTTTGTTTGCTTACCTTGTCAAAGATTATTCTTGCAGCTTTAGTTTATTTGTTTTTATTCTATGCCCCAATAGGTAGTTCTGGAATCTCCCAATGTGCATGTTCATTTTCCATTTGAATCTACCCACACACACCTGCATCCATCCCCTAAGAAGATGAAGATGGAGTCTGTTTCTTTTTTCCCCATTATTTTTCTTCCTTGGGTAGCACTAATAAACACCTAAAGGGTTGCGTTGCTGTTGCATATACTTATTTTCATGACTGAAACAGAAAACACATCACATTCTCAATACCCCCACTCCTAAGCATTGTGAAGAAATGTTGCACAGGCAGAAAATGAGCTACCTGAGCTCATGACATGCCCTTCGATTTCAGAGAGGATAGGGCTTTAAAAAAATACCTTCAAGAGGTATTTAATTATTGGAAGCATGATGAGAACATGATATTGGACCAAAATATAATTCATGTTTTCCAATGGGGTCATGTCAGTTATAATTGTTGTAGCCATGGGGAACCATCACGTGGACTTATTTTCTAGACTACCATCCCTGTAACGCCATTTACTGTGAAGTTTGGCTTATATTTGCAGTGTCAGGGAGGTGCCAATATCTATCTTTACACAATAGAAGAGAGAAACTTCTACTGTCTTTTGAGCCAACTATCCATTTTTAAAATAGCCTGGGTTGAAATTTAAATGACGTTCCATAACAATTTGAAACTCACTCTGTTTTATAAGGAAACAACACATTTTTATGGGGCAGTCTTCTGCAGATTCAATCGCAGTAGTGGTGGCTCTGAAGGAGCTCTAATAAGCTACTGGATAATAAGCATATATGTTTCATTAAGTGCCTACATAGGCATTAGCATCATAGATTTCACTGAAAGCTATATACAACCCTTCTTTCAGGACTCCAGACATGGAGCCAATTATTAATTCTTTCACAAAGTAATTTACTCAGGAAGGAACATGTTAAAAAATGATTCTTATGCCAAAATTTCAGTCTTTTCTGAAGATGTTTCCCATTTAGGCTAATGGAAATTTGGCCTGAGTTACAGGAAGGGCCTGGACAGCAGCCGTATATAATCAGAAAGCTTGTCATTTGTTAATTTTACAATTGTTATTCATTTTAACAAGAAACTAGGCAAACTCTATATATACAGAAACATTTTCTCATTCTTTGCAACAACACAATAGGTTGGCTAGTATTACCATCCCTGTTTCACAATTGGGTGGCAAACAGGAGTGAAATAGAAGTGAGGGCTGGGCTCTTTTGATGATTTAGTGTTTGCCTTAAGGGTCTTTCTTGTAAACACACAAACAAATGAAAGCAGTTAATGAAGACCTACTGTATGCCAGCACCTAGTTACTTCGTGTTATATTTTTCAAATTTAAAAATAGTGCTTAATTTTGTTATTATTACAAGAACAATATAGACTTTAAATTTAAAAAGAAGAAAGAGAAAAGAAAGAAAATACTCAGAAGCAAATAGAAGAAAATTTCTATATAGAAAGCATTTATAATTCCCCATTCCCAAAAGTAGCCAGAGGAAACCTCTTGGTATATATATCCTCTGGACTTTTTTCTTTTCCTTTGTTATATATTTTTCCATACTTTTACTGGAATGAGATTACAATACCTATACTGTTCTTTAACTTTATTTTTTCACTTAAAAAATCACCAGTATATTTTCACAAAAGTATATACAGATTTTGTTTTGGTGTTAAATGACTTATGTGCATCATTGTTTTAATCAAGTAAGGTGGTGATTGCAAAGAAGAAAGTAAAAAAAAAAATTGTATCGCATAAATAGCCAGTGTGAATATTAAGTAAACATAATTCTTGATATTTTCTCTTTATATATACTTTATATATATGTTTTCTTTATGAGTCACTTAAATCATTATTTAACATATCTCTGTATAGTTTAGGTAACCAACTCTCTATTTATGGATAGTTTCATCTCAGTTTTTGTTATTACCATATAAATGTATATTTCTGTGGATATATATTATTGTGCATTTTTCTAATAAGTTCCTTAAGTTCAATTTTTAGAAATACAATTCATGGGTTAAATGTCAATACTTATTGCCAGGGTGCCTTCAAGAAAGGCAAAATTTTATATCTCATTGTTACTAATTTATTTCTAGTTATCAATGAATCTGAACATTTTTTTCATATATTTATTAGACATTTATACCTCATTGTGACTTGCCCGTTCATGCTTTTGTCTATTTTTTTCTGTCATAGTGTTCATTTTTTTGTTTTTTATAGTTGATTTGTAATAGATCTTTATATATCTAGGAAAATATTTCCTTGCCAAATGCGTTGAAGCTGTTTTCTTGTTTGTTGTTTGTCCTTCAGCTTTGTTTATGGCGCCTTTATAATAAATCAGGTTAGAAATTTTATGTTATGAAATCTTTCATCATCCCCTTTACATCTTTTGACATTAATAACACTACTCGAGAATTACAAACAAAAAAAAATGTATCTGGCTGGGCATGGTGGCACAGCACTCTAGGAGGCTGAATGGGCAAATTGAGCCCAGGAGTTTGGGACCTGCCTTGGCAACATGATGAAACCCCATTTCTACAAAATATACTGAGTGTGGTGGTGCACGCCTGTAGTCCCAGCTACTTGGGAGGCTGAGGTGGGAAGATCACTTGAGCCCAGAAGGTCAAGGCTGCAGTGAGCCATGATTGCATCACTGTACTCTAGCCTGGGCAACAGAGAAACTGTCTAAAAAACAAACAAACAAACAAAAAAACGTATCTTACATGCTCTCATTTTTTACATTTAAAATACAACAAATGATTTTCTGAAATTTATTTTTATGTATAGCATGAGAAAGGGCCAAAATTTCTTTTCACAGTTTTGTACCATTTGTCTCCAAACAATTGATGATCAGAAACACCACTTTTTTCATAAATTTCCACATATTCTGATTCTGTAGCATGTTTCTAAACTATTCTGTGCCATTGTGCTATCTGCCTAATCCTATATTGGTGCCTTACCATATTAATTATCACAACTTTAGAATGAATTTTACTATATGGAAGGGGAGTTTTACCTCATTAATTTTTTTCAAAAATTTCCTTGACTATTTCCATGCATTTGTCCTCTATATAAATTTTGCAATAAATGTATTAAGTAACCCCCTCCCTCCAAAATTACTTTGGCATTGTTGACTATTTAACCTTAAGAAGCAAAAGGATTTGTGAATTCAGGCATTATTCTTATACAAAGAATAAGAATAATACAAAACTCATACAAAATCTGGATACTGTGTTTCGATAAAAGCTCATGAATTCTGTATGACTCTTGAGGTAAAACATATTCAACAAATATTTATATGTCTCTGGCATAGTATTCTTTTCAATTTTGAGGTTTCTCCAATATATTAGTGTAAATAAGATTTGCAACCTAAGAATGTTGAAGCTTGTGGCATGGTTTATAATGTTGCATTTGAAATTAAAGTAAAATAATTCATAAAGTTTCTATCATTCTGTTACTTACCATCTAACCATATTGGTTCCTATGCTTTGGGTTATTGTCTGACTCAGAGAACACCCACTAAATGCATATAATGAGCAACTGCCAAAGGAATGCAGATAGTATTATGCTCTGTGTGGCTTCATATCACAGCAAGCAGGGGTGGGGAATAGAAGCTCAATATATGTTCTTCAATATAATAGCAGTGATGGTGAATCCCTGGTGCTCCTCAACCCCAAAAAGAGCTTCAGGATTCATTTATCAACTGTCAATAGGCAAATGCATGTTTTTCTTTTCCCATGAGCTGATTAAAGTTGTGGTCTCTTGTAATTCATGGCATTCCATTGTATTTATTTCTGCTGGAATTTTCAGGCTGGATTACTGTAACTAATACACCACTAAGTCTGTGCTCAAAACCCTTGAACTTTTGAATCCCCCTTTTTAGCAGAAAATTGGCATAAGAAATTTCAACACAATAAATGCTTTAATTTTTTTCCTAATCTTGATCCAGAATTCACATGGTTCAATTTAATTATGTCAGAGGCTCTTTGCCACCAGTATCAATTTGGATTAAGGGTTTTTGGAGATTGTAGTGATAGGAGAAAAAGAGAGATAAGATAATTCTATTTGCAGTGGATTATTAGGAGGGAAACAAAAATATAAAATACGAATCCTTTCGTTTTTTTCTAAAACAATTTGTGCCCACAGATTTGTTGGCCTCCCAAACCATGTGACTTGGAAATTGATTTAATCTTTCACATACAATTCAAGAATCTTCATGCCCCCCAATTGATAAGAAAATGATAGATTCTGCATCCATAGCCTATCTGTTTGGGATTGGGTGAGATTTCGAACTAAGAGATAAATGGAGGCAACAGCAGAAGGTGCTGTGCTCGGAGTCTGCAGGGATATTATTGGTCTAAACGCTGTGACTTATTTCTGCTATTTTAGTAGTCTGCAAACTTTCTTTGTAAGGGCCTGAGGGCCAATAGTAAATTATTTTAGGTTTTGCAGCCAACATATGGTTTCTGTGATTTCTTCTTATTATTCTTTTGTTTGTTTGTTTGTTTTTGCTTTTTTTTTTACAAACCTTTAAAAATGTAAAAAAACATTCTTAGCCCAAAGATGGTTCAAAAACAGGCCATGGGTTAGACATGGCCCACTGGCTTAGTTTGCCAACCCCTTTACGGACTCATTGGAAGAAAAAGGCACACATAAATCATCAGATTGTGAGATGCTGCTGATTATAATTACAATACTGCCTCATGTTTTAATTCTCTTTTATTGTTTACCCAGACCATCCTTGAGCATTGTCCCATTTAATCCTCAAAATAATACTTACGGCATATCATTATTCCTATATTAGAGGAAAGAAAACAAGCCCAGGGAGGTATTGACTTGTCCTAAACTACACAGACGCTAAGGGGGAAATCCAGGAATGAAAGCATCTGGTGGTTCACGTTTGTTGCTCTTCTTTTATATTAAACTCAGATTGAGTCAGAGAAAGTGTTGGTAGAAAGGAAGTCAGATTGAGAAAGCTGCTAGCTCATGATTAACATGTCTGTCCTCTGAGACTCTCGAGCTTTAAGTTGAATAAAAACCCAGGAACATACGTTCCCTACTTCTTTCATAGTGCAGTGGCCCTAAGGGCTTAGATAAATTACCACATCAACTTGCAGCCAGCTCAGGATTTTGGAAAATCTCTAGTTAGCTCATAATTTCCACCTACACTGGTAAAAATGATGCAATTCATGCTTTATTAATGCTTTAAAAGACTGATCCAGGAAGTGATAGTTTAGCTCCGAGGAACATATCGATGATACTGTAGCTGGATTGAGGGAAAAACGGAGAACAAAACTGTTAGTTTCAACAGGCTACCAACAGGAGTCCGAGCAATGAAATACACAGAATTGTTTGGAAAGACACGTTAACTCAACTTGTGTGGCCCAGAGGCTAATCAGAAGCTACATCATAAAGAATAGGCAAAGGTACATATGGGACTCATTCCTGCATTTTTATGGGTTAGAGACATGAACTATGTATCCCGTTACACAGCAGAATAACACTAGTATGAGACAGATAAGGTCCAAGAAATACAGTAACTTTATGGATTATATCGTGATATCTTTTTCACCAAACATTATAGGCCAACATTGTTTAGTAACAATTATTTTTTTAGTTTGGATTTTTAGTTGCTGTTTTCTGTATTTAAAAGTACCTATCTTTAAGAAGCCTGTCAGCCTGTTACATTTAATAAATGAGTGCTACCAGAGTGCAGTGACCACTTGTGGCTTCTGCAACTTGAAAATGTGGAAATGTTGGAGAAGGTTCAGAAAAGACTATGAAAAATAAAAGTACTGTAAAAGTAAAGGCTGGGAGCAAGATTAAAGGGATTTATTTTTGCTAAGGTTTAAAAATACTTGAGTGACTGATGCAGTGATTGGCGATCACATTAAAGGTTTTCACATAGTGCATACAGAGCAATCGTTTTCTCTTTTTATCTGAAACAAGAGCACAAGAAGAGAATCTAGAACTTTGATTTCCAATTTGTAGGCTCCCACGGAATTACTTAGAGGAATTCCCAATTTTTAAAATTGTATTAAATACTAAATACAAAAAGGATAACGAAGCTATCTTTTTTTTGGTGTGAAATGTTTGCTATTAAAAGGGGGTCTTTACTTTTGAAAATATTGAGAACCACTGATCTTGAATATAGCATTGGGATATAAGTGGGGTACAAAAACTAATGTCCAGCAATAAGAATTATTAACGTACAGGCATTGGAATGTACTTTGATAGACTGATTAAAATAGAGGCAATTGTTATTTCAAGGTAACACAGAAGTTTGTTTATTCATTTATTTATTCCACAATTAGTCACTGAATACGATCTATGTGTGAATGCACCAAGCATTGTTCTAAGCCTGGAGCTGCAGTAGGGTTGAGGCAGGCACAGTTTCTGGAATCATGTCACTCACAATCTCTTAGTCATTAGCAGAATATATTAATTCATACCTAGCTTGAGATTGCTTCCAATCTATAATTTTACTATCTCACCTTAGTAGCAAGGAATAACAGATTTTGAAAAGAAAAGGTGAAGGTTTACTTTTGAGGCTTTTGAAATGAGATTGTAACCAAATAATGAACAGAGAAATCACCTTTAGAAATCCTAACTTTTATTTCCCAGTTTGTGGAACAGCTAAAGAGTATTCATTTTACCTGTACCTATCTTACATGGATGTTTCCTATATTCAGAAAGTACATTGTTGATTTTCATCTAGACTCCAGATCCTTAAGGTACTTCAGAGAGGAAAGTTTGCCTCCTCCCCCTCCCCCTACTTGTTCTTTTCCAGGGTAAAGGTGAAGATTGACTGTAGTTTTTTTTTAGCAGTAAATTGGATTCATTCCATAAAAGATGATGATTTAATCTCCGATTACTCATTGAGCTTTCAATTCACTTAGAGGTCTTCATGATGATTAATTTTCTTTAGGGACGGGGGGGTGGGGAGGTGGGAAGAGATAGCATGGGGAGAAAGGACAGATACAGGCGAGGGGACGGAAGGCAGAAAACCACACTGCCATGTGTGTACCTATGCAACAATCTTGCATGTTCTTCACATGTACCCCAAAACCTAAAATGCAATTTAAAAAAAGAAAAAAAAAGAAAATGAAGTGAAAAAAAAATCATAAATTTATATCCTAATGGACTTGCCACATGAAGTCTATGATTACAATATAGATAAGAGATATTCATCTCTTCTGTTTAAGGGCTGGACCCTAGTGATATGACCTCTTAAAGATTGTCCTTTTTCCTTTTCCTTTTGTGTTCCATTTAAAGTTATCCTTAATATCACAGACAGTACAAGAGACAAGATTTGTCATCTTTTCTCCAGAAGTATTAGGAACCATGCTTTTCTCCTCGTTAACTGAAAATTCTTAAAATACCTTACCATAGACATTTAAATCTGAAGAGATTGTTCCAAATCTTTTATGGCGACTATTTATTGAGCATTTAAATGTAAGCCAGGAATTATTCCAAACACTTCATGTATATTATCTCATTTAATCTTCATAACAACACTATGAGACAGATACTGTTGTTATCCCCATGAAACAGATGAGGAAATCGAGGCAAATAGAGGTTAAGTAACCTGTTCAAAGTTACACCAGTGAAGCCAAGTTTCAAGCCCTGGAAGTGGCTCTTAACCACATACTCTACACTGCTTCTCAAGAAGGAAATGATTGGGCTTCTTTTAAGGCATTCTTTATTTATTTATTTTTTTTTTTTGAGACAGAGTTTTGCTCTTGTTGCCTAGGTTGGAGTGCAATGGCACTATCGTGGCTCACTGTAACCTCTGCCTCCCAAGCTCAAGTGATTCTGCCTTAGCCTGCTGTGTAACTGGGACTACAGGTGCACACCACCACACCCAGCTAATTTCTGTGTTTTCAGATGGGGTTTCACCATGTTGGCCAGGCTGGTTTTGAACTCCTGACCTCAAGTGATCCACCCACCTTGGCCTACCAAAGTGCTGGGATTGCAGGTGTTAGCTACTGTGCCCTGCTTCTTTTGAGGCATTTTGACATGGACACGATCTAGAAACATTAATTTAAAAATTTTTAAACATGTATTTATTTCTAGAATGCCTAGCATGGTATAATCAAAATTGAATACAAGTGCTCCTTGACTTGTGATACGATTACATCCTGATAAGCTCATTATAAGTTTAAAATATTCTAAGTTGAAATGCATTTAATACACCTGCTGAATTTCATAGTTTAGCTTAGCCTAGCCTACATTAATCATGCTCAGGACACTTACATTAGCCTATAATTGGGCAAAATAATCTAACACAAAATTATTTTATAATAAAATGTTGAATATCTCATGTAATTTTTTTAAATAATGTACTTAAAGTAAAAGATAGCACCATTGTAGAGTCAAAAAAATCATTAAATTGAACCATCATAAATCAGGGATCTTCAGTATCATACAGCAGTGAAAAATGAATGAGCTACAACTAAATGCATCAGCATAGGTGAACGTCACAAATTTAACGTGAACTTAAAAACCAAATACAAAATTATTATTTAATTCATATAAAGTTGAAAAACATGTAAACCAAACAGCATAATGTTTAGGGACATAAGTAGATGATAAAATTTGAGAAAATTCTATACACAAAATTCAGGATTGGAAGAAAGAGGAAAATATAATTTGGGACGGCTACTTAAGGAATTTCAAATTACTGATAGTGATACACAAGTATTTTGTTTATTATTGTTTTAATCATGTATATATGTTACATATTTTATTATCTATGATATTTCATAATTACATATTTTAAGGAAATAATATACAAATGCAAGGAAATACTTTTATTGCAAAGTGGGTATAGCAAGATTTCAATATAGCATCAAATATTAACTAACATTTTCTTAATTAGAATTGCTCTACACTCTAGTGAGTTTTTAGTCATTATAAGAACCAGCAGGCCAGGCATGGTGGCTCACGCCTGTAATCCTAGAACTTTAGGAGGCCAAGGGAGGAGGATCACTTGAGGTTAAGAGTTCGAGACCAGCCTGGACAACATGGTGAAATCTCGTCTCTACTAAAAATACAAAAATTAGCTGGGTGTGGTAGTGTGTGCCTGTAATCTTAGCTACTCAGGAGGTGAGGCAATCACTCGAATCCAGGAGGTGGAGATGGCTGAGATTGTGCCAATCCACTCTAGCCTGGGTGATGTCCCCGCCCCACCAAAAAAAAAAAACCTGACAGATCTTTTGAATTGTAAAAGAGTAATTAAATCATGTCTAAGGTAACAGAGATGGAGTATATTTTCTGATATTCTCATTTTAAAAACTGTTTATCAGTATAAGAAAATTATGATAACTATTAACAGATCTATATGAAACACCATCACTCACAGTTCCTCACTGCTACCAGATAACAGTATTTACTGAGTAACGCCAGAGTTTTTACCATCATTGGGAAAGATAATCAATATTATTTTATTCTTTGTGACACTTACTCTGAATCAGGGTAGAGCTAACTATTTTTAACTGATAGCTTAAGGATCATAGCAACCAATCTGTGGTGTCAATCCCAATTCTTGACTGTCACTTCTCAAGCATGTACTTGAATTCAATAACAATAGTGAAAGTATCCTGCAGATACAACCTTAATGTTGAAACCTGGGTTCTCTACGTGCAATTGAACTACCTACACAGATGACTGGAACCTGCGATATGAGGGCACAGAGTAGCAGCCTTCCTAGAACCCACTTCACTTGGATCCACCTCTGACTTTGATCCTCTCCCACTCTTTCTCCTTTGGCTATTTTCATCCTTAGAAATAAAAAATTCAGAAGTAGAAAAGTTTAACTTTATATGCTTTTCTGATCACTCTCGAAAGTCCAAAATTCTGAAATTATCAATGTTGAAGGTCATTGAGAAGTAGAAAGGATTCAGTCAATCCATTTAAATCATTGAGTATTTTATTGAACATCTGATGGTAAGATAGCCACACACTGTTCTAGGTGCTCAGAAGAACACAGAAGATAGGTTCAATGTGATTATTGCTTTTAAAAACTGTGTAATTTAATTGGGAAGGCAATACTAAATACATTCTATAATTTAAAGCAATACAAATAAGGTATACAATTACTTAGCAGAGTATAGATATAATGCTAGAGAAAGTCAACATCAGCTTTTATTAATTTTTTTCCAAATAATTCTATGATCCTAAGATTTTATGTTCTGAACTATTCAAAAGTTAACTGGAGTCTAAATTTTGTATTAGACTCCAGTCATTGTATTTTGTATTTGGTATTTTTAACAAAATGACATTCCATTATGTAAATAACACTGGATTTTGGCTGCTCTGCCTATGGAGTAGCCATTCTTTTGTTTCTTTACTTCTTTAGTAAACTTGCTTTCACTTAAAAAAAAAAAAAAGGTAGCATTATATTTGAAACACTATTTTTGCAAATAAAATCCAACAATATATAAAATGAGTAATGCACCATGACCATGTGGGGTTTATCCCAGGAATGCAAGGATATTTCAACATTATAAAATCAAACACAGCAGGGTGTGGTGACATGCACCTGTCATCCCAGCTACTTGGGAGGCTTAAATAGGGGAATCATTTAAGCCCAAGAGTTTGAGGTTACCGTGAGCTGTGATCATGCCATTGGACAGTAGCCTAGGTGACAGAGCAAGACCCTGTTTCTTTCTCTTTCAGAAAAATAATAAATCAAACAGACTAAAATAGAAAAACCATGTGATTATGTGATTATTTCAATAAATGCAGGAAAAGATTTGGCAAAATCCAATATACATTTCTGACAAGAATGCTTAGAAAACTAAAAATAGAAAGAAACGTCCTTAACCTAATAAAAGGCATCTTTGGAAAACCTATAACTAACATCAGACTTAATGGTAAAAGACTGAAAGCCTTCTTCTTTTTTTTTTTTTTTTTTCTTTGTTTGTTTGTTTAAATGGAGTCTCATTCTGTCATTCAGGCTGGAGTGCAGTGACGCAATCTTGGCTCACTGCAATCTCTGCCTCCTGGGTTCAAGCGATTCTTCTGCCTCAGCCTCCTGACTAGCTGTGACTACAGTCATGTGCCACCATGCTTGGCTAATTTCTGTATTTTTAGTAGAAACGGAGTTTCACCACATTGGCCAGGCTGGTCTTGAACTCCTGACCTTGTGATCTGCTTGCCTTGGACTCCCGAAGTGCTGGGATTTCAGGCATGAGCCACCGTGCTCGCCCAGAAGCCTTCTTAAGATCAGGAACAAGCTAAGCCATGTCCTCTACCACCAATTCTATTCAGCATAATGCTGGATATTCTATTCAGTGCAATCAGGCAAGAAAAATAGCAGAAACCGTATTGGAAAGGAAGAAATGGAACTGTTTTTATTCATAGACAATGTCATCATCTATGTAGAAAATCTGACAGAATCTACAATGAGCCAGAATAAATGAGTCCACTGAGATTTCTAGTTATAAAATTAATAATACAAGAATTAGTTACATTTCTGCTAGCAACAATCAGAAATTAAACTTAAAAGACAATACTATTTACAATAACATAAAAATATGGAATATTTAAAATTAAAATTTGGCAACAGATATGAAAGACCTGTGTGCTGAAACAAACATTGTTGGGTAAAATTAAAGAAAACCTAAATAAGTAAAGAGATAAATTGTGCTTATGGGTCAGAAGATTCAATCTTGGTATAATGATAAGTTGATAAACACAATACGAAGTCCAGAAATAGACACATACATAGATAACTGATTTTTTTCCACAAGAATGCAAAAGCAATTCAGTGCAGAAAATGCAGGTTTTTCAATAAAGGGTGCTAGAACAGTCAAATACTCATATGCAAAATAATGAACTTCCATCCACATTTGATGCTATATTTTCTTTTTGTTTGTTTGTTTTTCTTTTTTTTTTTAATTTTTTAAATTGCATTTTAGATTTTGGGGTACATGTGAAGAACATGCAAGATTTTTGCATAGGTACACACATGGCAGTGTGATTTGCTGTCTTCCTCCCCCTCACCTATATCTGGCATTTCTCCCCATGCTATCTCTCCCCACCTCCCCACCCTCCCATCCCTCACCCATTTCCCCCCAACGGACCCCAGTGTGTAGTGCTCCCCTCCCTGTGTCCATGTGTTCTCATTGTTCAACACCCACCTATGAGTGAGAACATGCGGTGTTTGATTTTCTGCTCTTGTGTCAGTTTGCTGAGAATGATGGTTTCCAGGTTCATCCATGTCCCTACAAAGGACACGAACTCATCGTTTTTGATGGCTGCATAATATTCCATGGTGTATATGTACCACATTTTCCCTGTCCAGTCTATCATCGATGGGCATTTGGGTTGTTTCCAGGTCTTTGCTATTGTAAACAGTGGTGCAATGAACATTTGTGTACATATGTCCTTATAGTAGAACGATTTATAATCCTTTGGATATATACCCAGTAATGGGATTGCTGGGACTATATTTTAAAATGAACTCAGGCCGGGCGCGGTGGCTCAAGCCTGTAATCCCAGCACTTTGGGAGGCCGAGGCGGGTGGATCACGAGGTCGAGAGATCGAGACCATCCTGGTCAACATGGTGAAACCCCATCTCTACTAAAAAATACAAAAAACTAGCTGGGCGTGGTGGCGCGTGCCTGTAATCCCAGCTACTCAGGAGGCTGAGGCAGGAGAATTGCCTGAACCCAGGAGGCGGAGGTTGCGGTGAGCCGAGATCGCGCCATTGCACTCCAGCCTGGGTAACAAGAGCGAAACTCCGCCTCAAAAAAAAAAAACAAAAAAAACAAAAAAAACAAACAAAACAAAACAAAAAAAATGAACTCAAAATGAATCTCAGAATTAAATGTAAAACACAAAACCATAACACTTCTAGAATAAAATATGAGATAAAATTTCTATGACTTTGAATTAGGCAAAATTTTCTTAAGTACAACACCCAAAAGCAAGCCACAATTGAAATAAAAAGACAAATTATGCTTCATCAAATAAAGAACTTTTCTCTGTAAACAGCCACTTCACTAAAGAAAATATATGAATGGCAAACAGACATATGAAAAGATGCTCAAAATCTTTAGCGATTAGGGAAATACAAATTAAAATCAGAACAAGATATTGCTACATATCTATGTCTGAAATAAAACACTGACCATATCAAGTGCTGGTGAAGATGAGTGGCAACTTGATCTCTATAGACCACCACTGATGGGAATATAAGACACTGAAACCACTTTGGAAAAGTTTGTCAGTTTCTTCAAAGTTTAAACACCCATCCACCATATTCCATTTCATTATTTCTTACCCCTCCCCTCTCAAGAAAGAAAGTATATGTCCATACAATGATTCTTACACAAATGTCTATAACACATTTATTTGTAATAGTGTGATGGCTAATTTCAGGTATGGCCTTGACTGGATTAAGAAATACATAGAAACCTGGTAAAGCATTATTTTGGGGAAACCTGGTAAGGCATTATTTTGGGGTGTGTCTGTGAGAGTGTTTCTAGAGATTAGCATGTGAGTCTAAATGGACTAGATGGGGAAGATCCACCCTCAATGTGGGTGGGTTCTATCCAATCCTCTGGGGGTCTGGAGAGAACAAAAACAAAGGAAAGCAAATATCCCAATCTATCTGCTGAAACTGGGAGATACCCTTCCTCTACTGTCCTTGGAAAACAACCATAGGCTCCTAACCTTTGGACTCCAGGGCTTACTCTAACAGCTCCCCTAAGTTCTCAGGCTTTTGGCATTGGGTTGAGTTACACCATAGGCTTCCTTGGTTTCAAGGCCTTTGTACTTGGACTGAGCCATGCTACCAGCATCCCAGGGTCTCCTGTTTGCAGATGGGCTGTTGCAGGACTTCTCATTCTCCATAATAGTGTAAGCCAACACCCCTAAGAAGGCCCCTCTCGTGTATCCATGTATATATACTCTTGATTCTGTCTTTTTGGCAAATACTACGGCAAATACAAATAGCCAAAAATTGGACACGATCCAAATGGCCATCAACCTGTGATGGAATAATACTTTGCAATAAAAAGGGATGGGCTATTGGTATACATAACATGGATCTCAAAACAATGATGCTGAATAAATAAAACCAGGAAATAAGAACACATACTTTATGATTCCATTTAAGTAAAACTGGAGAAAATTCAAACTAATCTATAGTGACAGTTGATCAATTGTTGCCTAGGGCAGAGGTTAGGGAGGGATGTTAGAGAGAGATCACAAATTAATGGGCACAACAAAACTTTTCAGGTTTATGGCTATGTTCACTATCTTGATTGTCACAGTGGTTTTACTAGTCTGTGTCTGTGTTTGTATAGATATAAAAATAGTTATCATATCATATATACCTAAACTTATAAAAGTATACAGGTTAAATATATGTAGTTATTGTATGTCAATTATGTATAAATACAACTTTAAATATTGTATAGGTCCTACAACTTTGTTCCTTTAATCATTCAAGAGTTAACCAAAGTCTCTGATTATTTTTTAAATATTCACTGTTTCATCCCAAATGACACTACCCACAATTGGAAAACTACAAATTCCTTAACTGCATAATGAATTATTTTAAAGTATACAATGTAAAATGAACATTTATTATTAAAATAATGCTTTTTAAGAAAATATTTGAAGTGATATCCAGAGAAACTATACAAATATAACAGGAATTACAGGCATGTGAATCTCAAACTAGAATATAAAATGAAAATTATGTACATGTCCAAACAAGAATATATAGAGAGGCCCTGTATAACATATTGAATGGGATTTTCTCTTGGTGCAGTTCTAACCTTATGATGAAAAATACCTTTTTCTAAAGTGTATAATTACCCTCTGTCACTCTTAAATCTCCTCTGGTGTCTAACCTCGTTTAATAATGGTGAACAGATGAGCAGAAATTAAAAATAAAGGCCTTCTACCAATTTAGTACACTGCACATAATGTACCTATAATGATAGTTTGATTGCCAGTGCCCATTATTTTGTTGCTGCCTTTTTTTCTATTACTGCACGAGAGCCCTGGGTTTCAAAAAAAAAAAAAAAAAAAAAAAAATGCAGCATCCTGTTTGATAAAACCAGAGCAATTTACATGAACACCAGTTTTAGCCTGTGTTAGAAAGATGCACAGAATAAAATGGAAAACATAATGTAATGCCACATGGACCATTTAATGTCAGTGGCACTCCTCACTTAAATATCATATTACATTTTGGTTAATTTATTTTCCAAAAAAGAAAAGTGAAAAGCATGATTTTTTTTCCCCCGGTAGAGTAAGGGAGGAAAATTGAAGTGTTTATGGATGATAAAATGAATAAGAAAAATATATTGAAATGAGACGAGCGAATTTCCTACCACAGTTCCCTCCGTGGATATGGAGCAAGTAAAAAATAGATATTTAAGGTAAAGCCAAAAGAGATATTGTCCAAATTTGGTAGAGAGTAGGCAAGTCTTGAAATACTGTTATAATTTTAACTATTATTTGAATTTGAAACCCTCCTGTTCTAAGACTGTTACCTTCAATTACTCTTATCCAATCATGTGTGGCATCTTATTTATATTACTATTTTTCCCAGGGAAAATCATGATAATCGTAATAACTGCTAAGAATTCATTTAGGAAAGAAGCTTCACACCATACATTACGAATGCAATCAAAATAATAAGTTGAGTCTCTCAAACGGTTGAGATGACTCCCCTCACTTTTAACACTAAGTAGATCAGTTATTTTAGTGAAATGTGGACACGGCCTCAGACACCTGCCTCAGTGCCCCCTGAGGATGTTGCTCCCCGGGAGGTGATGCTCTCTGCCCAGGTGTGGGGAGGACTTCCGGGTGGCTGGGCGAGTGAAGAGACCCCTCCCTAATGCGACCTAACTAACATGCAGCACATTCAAAGTTCTCCGAGAAGATGTGTTATGTCAAACCCTGCTCACCACCGAACGCAGAGTCTCAGTGCAGAGCTCAGCGCTCAGTTAGCGCTGTCCCTGCCTGGCGGACCTGAAGGATGTAGCTTGTGCTAACGACAGGGCCCAATCATGCGCCGGTAAAAGATCTCCCTTTCCGCAGACCTCTGCAATTACCCAGGAGGATTGCAGGCGGTTTTCAGTTACCCTAAAAACATCCGTGTAGGCCCTTCTGGTCCGTGGACAAGCAGACTGTATGGATCATTTGTCTTTCCATGGACGCTTGTCCTCGCCCTCCACCACCTGTGCAAGCAACCCTGGCCGTCGACGTGCATCCCTTCAATCATGGTAGCCTTCTCCCTCAGCCACTTCCGTGATTTTATAGCAACGTGTGCTCCGTTTTCGCCTTAGATGTTCTGGAGCTTGCACAGGAATTTGAATCCATTCTTTGGGCTGTTTTCTGAGACCAGTTCTGTGTGGGGTCCTTTCAAAGCGCCTTGTCAGTATGGGAGGCAATTTTGAAGCGATGCAAGCCGCCTTGGCTCTCGCACTCCCCGCTCCCGGGGCAGTGGGTTTCGGCCGAGAGCACGATTTTACACATATTAAGCGCCTCTGAGTCCTGTAGAGAACCTCCAGCCCCAGACTTCCGCATGAAACAAGGGCGCACAGACGAGAGCTGTGGGGGGTTGAGGAGAACCGTTTATTTGGAGGGCCTCGCACAGGAGGCGGCCCTGTCTCTATGGCTCTGAAGAGACCACCTTTAGAATGCTAAGTGCTGCCCCGCTCTCTTTAGGAAGGGTTCAATGTCAGCAAGCTGGAAGCCAAGCAGAAGAAAAACAGCCAGAAAGGAAGAAAGCTCAGGGGGAGTGACTCCGCTAGGCCGGCAGAGAGGGAACCGGGTCTCTCTTCCTTGACTGGGTAACAGCCAGTGGGGCATGCAGGAACCTTGGCAAGTGTCTGCTGAGCGTCGGCTCCCAGGGGCCAGGCCTTACTCAAGGACACAGGAGGAACACAGGACACAACCCACTCAAAGCCTTCCCAGTCTGAGCCATGGCCTCCTGCGTATCTCGTGTAAGCAACCGGTAATGGAGTCTCCCAACCAGGCATTGGAGCTCAACCTTCGGAAGCCAGATCTAACAACTACCCGGTGTTGTTGGCCGGTGGCTCGGAGCCAGGCGTTCCTGTAGCTGGATTGCATCTCGCTGTCTTCTTCTTTCTCCTCCTTGGCATGAATAGGCTCAGCAGAGACCCTGCGGGATGGATAACCTGCTTTTCAGGTGCTGGGAGACGGGACATGCCAGGTTGTTGACACAGCTCTGCCTTCCATGGGATCTGAAATCCCCAGCAGGGATCCTGCCTCCATAGCGGAGAGGATGGTCGAGCTGACCTAATAAATATTTTCCATCTCTAACCTCAGTAATTATTTTCATGTGTCACAGCTCAGTGAGGAATGATGAAAAATGAAGTCTCCCTGATTAGACAAGACCCACAGATCACTGGGAGTAGAATCTGAAACTGTTCTCTGGATTGCTCAAAAAGTCATTCTCCACATCCATCAGAGAGCTGTCACCCCATCCCTACTCAACTACACAAAGTAAGTGAGTTTGTTTCTTTCCTGATTACATGTCTATCCTTTCCTTGTCATTTCATGTAACTCATCCCTCCCCACCCCAAAATCTACAACAGTGGAGTTTTTATCTGCTCTTTTCTCCCGTGAAGATTTGAAAACTTACCTATTTCTGTGTGAAAATCTCAGATGCAATTCTGCCTGCAGCCACAATACTTCTCTGCAGGGTGGGAAATGTGGTCGGATGAGTGGTAGGAAAATGCCTTTTGGAAAATTTTTTGATTTGCTGCACTCTATTGAGTCCTAGTGGGAAGTCAGCATCCCTTTACTATTTTGGAAAATTCTCAGAAACGATATGCACAAAAGTTTCAGCAAAACATTTTCCATCTCATAACTTTTCTAGATTGTCCTAAGGTAAAAAGAGAGGGGTTAGGGAAGGGAGCCTGTTAAAACGTGGTTCTTCTTTCTTCCCCATGCTGTGGTAGGGGCATTGCCATCTCTAAACAAGAATCCCGATTTAGGGAAGCTTTTGGCCCACAGAAGGACGTGATTAGCACAATAAAGAAAGCCTCATTTAAACTATTTTCATTTAATTTTGGTTCAGACCTCCTCGGTAGAGTTTTGTTGGCAAGGGAATGTTGATAACCCCAGCCAGGAGGTCAGGCACAGCAGGCAACCAAAAATCCAAAGGCTTCATTTGGCAGCTTCAAGAACATAAACCCCCGCAGAAAAGATCAATTAAGGTTAGGTTACCATGTCTTTAGGTTGATTACCTGAATTCTAATTCTTGGTTTAAACCACCTCATATCTACAGGTTGAGTATCCCTTATCCATAATGCCTGGGACCAGAGTGTTTCAGATTTTGGTTTTTGGAATATTTGCATATACATAATGAGCTGTTTTGGTGATGGGACCCACATCTAATCATGTAATTTATTTATGTTTCATATACATGTTATATACACCGACACTGCTATCCAGTTTCTCCAACAGCTTGATTTTCTGTTGTGTAGATACACTTACCCATAGGAGTACCTGCAGTCCTTTTTGGCATTTTCAACAATATCTTTATGCCACAGTGCAGAGAATAAACAAGCAAACAAAAAATACAGTAATCGATGCACATAGGTCTGGGCCCCATGTGGGGACATCATGCAGGAACCCCCTGTTGGTGCATCCGGCTGGAACAGGTGCCCTTTGTGGGTGTATTTGTGTGGGGGAATCTGGGCATGTGCTGAAAAGATGTATCACAGCTGAAGAAAGATAGGAGGGTCTTTTTTCCCTTGGGGACACTGAGTATACTGTGTGTGGTACACCTGTGTTTTGGCTGCAACCTATCAACTGAGGTCAGATGTGAAATTTCCATTTGTGGTGTCATGTTGGCACTCAAAAAGTTTTGGATTTTGGATCATTGCAGACTTGAGATTTTTGGCTGAGGGATGCTCAACTGGTTTTAGAATTAAGGATAAATTCTTTTCAAGGGCTTATTGCTTAATGAGACCTAACATTGACAGGATACAGCCTACCAGAGAAAAAAATCATTTTCTAGAAATTCATCCTAATGTTTTCCATCAGATTGCCCAAGAATCTTCCTGAGGAAGACATGGACTTTACCTTCGAGAAAACTTCAAAAACGTGATCTGGTTCCTCATGTCCAATCTAAGAGGCAACATGTTTGGTAGTTAAGTGTGCTGATTTTGAGGTCAGTATACCTGTGGTAGAGCCAAGAGAAATCTTAGGGACCCATTAGTGACATTCTTCTTATAGAAAAGGAAAATGAGGCCAAGAGAGGAAAGGTGCTTGCTTAAATGTTTACAGTAGAACCCAGATCTTCTAAACTTGCCTCTAATGTTTCGTCTCAGAGAACTGGCAGAACTAGCAAAGTGGTTCTCCAAACAATAGTCTACTTTTTCTAGGTTTTGCAGGAGTCATTTTGTTTTGCTGTGTTTTTTTGAAGTACAACGTAGATGTGCGCAAGTGCACAAATCATAAGTGTACACCTGGATCCATGCTCATAAAGCGGTCGCATCCATATAACCACACACCCAAGTCAAGAAGAAACAAAACGTTACAAAGTCCCCTCCTGCTTTGTTTTCCTTTCCACTCACGGTCCCACTAAGAGTAGCCACTCTTCTGCCTTGCCTGGTTTTAAACGTTAGGTAAAGTGGATCATATGGTATATACTCTTTGGTCTGGCTTCTTTTGCTCAATGTTATATTCATGAACTTTATCTCTTATAATGTACATAGTAATAGTTTATTATTTTTTATTGACACACAGCATTTTATTATGTAAATACCAAACTTATTTATCCATTCTACTGTTGAAATTTGTGTTAATTTCAATTTTTATCTATTATGCATAAAGGAAACATTTCTGTACATGTTTTGGCAGACATATGTATGTATCACTGGTGGAGCAGAATTGCTGAGTCATAGAATATTTGTTGTTTATCTTTAGTAGACACTGCCCAACAATTTCTCAAAGTGATCGTACCAATTTACACCTTTACTGCCAGTGTATAAGAGTTCTAATTGCTCCGTATCTTTCCCAAAACTTGTCACTAAGAATGCCTTTCTCAATAAATAAATTTATTACTTTTCTTCCATTTGTAGAAAAGTTAGATGAAGAGGTGAAAAGAATTTTGTCTCATATTTATTTTATAGTTCTAACTGCTTTTGAGACATCTCAGCTCTCAACCCCTAAAGATTTTCTGTTTTACCCCAGTATTGTCAGCCTTAGGTAAATGACAATAGTAGTATAATTTAGAGTTCTAAGAAGGCTTTTCCCAGAGGTCTTTCTGGCCACAGGCTTAGCTAAAATATTACAGTTAGAGATGACTTCCATTGGCTCTTAAAGTCTTTTGCTTTTCAGGAGCGCTTTATTGAGGAACAAAGATTTACTGTCAGCTAACACCATAGCTGACAGTTCTGGGACAACGTGACAGCAGACAGCCTGATGTTAATTTCAAAGACAGATGCAGAAAGGGTATCATCAGTAGGGATGAGTAAGAACATCATCACTCCACCCTTGGGTCAAGTGCTAGCTTGCAGCCTCAACATTTTATAGACTACTTTCTTACCATAACTTGATCTATAGAGTTATAATAAGACCAGAAAGAAGATAAACATAACCTTAATGTTGGTATTTGAAACTCAGTGTAGACTATTTGAAGATGAAATCTTTAGCCATCACTAAGTCCAAAATTAAAGTTTTGCCCCAAACAGAAACCAACCTAGCCAGTGTTTTTATGCTGTATTAACAGCATGATCTGGCAAGCTACATCTCTGAAGCCACCAAAATCAGTAATATTTGGGCCAGCACTCAACAAAAATAATTTAATTTACATCTTCAATAACTGAGATAGATATAAACTCAATTAACTTACATTAGTGACATAATGTAATTTACTGAAATACTATGCCAATGCCAGTTGTATAATAATCTCTTTAAATACATTATTACACAGTCCTGATAATATCCCTTTGGGAGAGTTATGTTTTCTCCAATTTGTGTACTAGAAAACTGAAACATAAAAAAATTAAAGACCTTGCCCTTCTATAAGTGACAGCATAGGGATTCAAGATAAAGTCTGTTGGACATCACTTCTCTCATAGGAACCACTGCCCTTGACTGACTCCTGCAGAAAACATATAGCAGGACTTCGAGCTGGAAAGACCTGCAAGTTGTCATCTGAGCCCTATGATTATCTCCACCTTTCTCTGCCTCTTCCCCTATCTCTATCACTCTCTCTACCTCATTCATGACCTGTCACCCACCAACTTTCTTGCCATGGAAGGTGTGCCCTGTGCGTTTGCTTCTCCTGGTAAATCCCTGACAGAGAAGGCCTCACAAACACATTTTAGTTTGAAGCAGACTCTGCTGCAGCACCATCTGCCAGCTTGATAAAGACAATCCTCCTTTAATTAGGAATGTTGAAATGTTGGAAATCCAGGCCAACTTCTAGCATTACAGAGAAAACTTAGAGTATGGAATCCTTGGAGAAAGAAGCCAAGAGTTGGACCCAGATTTTCAGGGAAAACACACCACTTGCCTGAGCTCAGGAGAAACGTGGCCTTGTGCTCTGTCCTTGGGAGGCTTCCCGCACCCTCCCAAGTGGCCTCCGTGGTTGCACTGCCAGGGTCCAATGCACTGGGAAAAGTTCTCAGTTGTGTTCACATGTTACTAGCTTGTGTCTTTCCTTACATATGTGTGGGTTTTTTCTTAATAAGGGTTTGGCCAAAACTAAAGTCTTTTTGAATATGCAGTTATTGAGCAAATACTAGACATTTCTCCAGCATTCCCATTGAACTTGAATATTCCAGAAAGCCACTTTACCCTGAAGAGGGTTTTACTTCAGGCCTGGAGTGCATTCTTTCTAAAATGGTGGAAATAAAAATTAGGCATACCTGGGAATTATTGCACATGTAGTATATATAATTATAGAGTTAACACAATGCCATTTTAAATCATTGAAAGAGAATGTTTACTTGAATGTAGTATAGTCACTGTAGCCAAATTAATAATTTTTTTCCATGTGTTACATAGATATAAATATAATCAGGCCTTCTAAAATTAAAAAAAAATTTGGTGAATTGTAATTATAGATTTGTTTTGTTTCAGCTTTTAATATTCCTCAAAGGTAAAGAGGTTGTTTTTGTTCTTAAATTTTAGCCATCTTTTGTTAATTTGGAGAGTAATGCTATCTACTATTATAACTACTGTTTAGCTGAATTGTCTATTTTTTAAAAAGTTTTTATAAAAAAAAAGTTTTTATAATATGATTTGACAGTAAATGTTAGTCATTTTTTTAAAAAGTCTGTCTTGGAGCTTAACAATAATGTTGTACCATGTATAATAATAGTGAGAAGAATAAATCCATGGCAAGTTTTACCATAAGGAAATTATGTAATACTTCAACCTCCAGACAAAATTATATGAAAGGAACAGTGACTTTAATATCTCAACATTGCCACATTCCTTTATTGCTTAATATAAGACATAGCCATTCATGTGTCTTTAGCTAAAACCACTAAAGAGCTAGAAATAAGCTGAACAAACAATTAATTTCACTTTTACTGTAATATACAATGCCACAAACACACTCACACACACACCTTCTGAATGGGCTCACATACAGCAGGAATGTAGATATAGTTTTCCATACATATAATACAGATAGTATTAAGTTTTAGCAGTCAGAATGATGAGATAAAACTTTTTTGCTTTTTTTATTCCCCGTAAGTATATAGCAGGTTCTAATCCTAAAGGATTCAATATCATGAAAAAATAAGCCACAGTGACTGGGTGCAGTGGCTCACACCTGTAATCCTAGCACTTTGGGAGGCTGAGGTGGGTGGATCATGACGTCAAGAGTTCAACATCAGCCTGGCCGACATGGTGAAACCTCGTCTCTGTTAAAAATACAAAAATTAGCTGGGTATGGTGGCGGGTGCCTCTAATCCCAGCTACTCAGGAGGCAGGAAGCAGAGATTGCAGTGAGCCAAGATTGTGCCACTGCACTCCAGCCTGGGTGACAGAGTGAGACACTGTCTCAAATAAATAAATAAATAAATAAATAAATAAATAAATGCCATAGTGGAAGGAAACCCCCATTAATCCCTATTATGGCATGTCTCCTTAAATTTGAGTCAGGGCTGACATTTTTGTTTTTATGAAAGTGTATATAACATACACAACAACGAAGACCTTTCACCCTCATCACTTCTCGCAGGATTCTTTTGTACCTGGTAGAATCCATAGATCACTGATTTGCTAATTGCAGGCTTTTGTGGGAAACGTTATCGCAAAAACAGTCAGCCACTGGCATTGTACCTGCATGTTCCAGTTTGCTATCCTACCAAAATTAATCCTGCTTTAAAAAATTATTTCAGAGCTTTAAGTGATAACAACATTCAAAATTTGACAAAGAAATCATAAATCCCAATTTATGTCCTTCATAGCAGATATAATGGGGAAAACACTATTGTACAGTCCACATCATCAGTGTCAAGTGTTTTATATGTGTTCTGGGTTACTAACTCAAGTTGCACATTGTTTTCAAGAATGACATTGAATTTTACATATCCTGTCAAAAACTAATCTTGTTCTAACTTCTTTTTCCTGCTTCGTCCTTTTTATCTCAGTAATCACTAAATCCTGTCAGTTCTACCACCTACATTTTCTCTCTAAATCTCTGCTTTCCATCTTCATTACCTCTGTTTTATTGCAGAGTAATTGCAATAGAGCTAAATTGGTCTTCTCTAGACTTTCACATGTTTATTAAACATCTACTTTATGCCAGACCTTGTACTGACTCAAACAGAAATTTGAAAATAGTATGCATACAGAACACTGTATTTGTCCGTTCTTGTACTGTTATAAAGAAATATGAGACTGGATAATTTATAAAGAGAAGTTTAATTGGCTCATCGTTCTGCAGGCTGTACAGGAAGCATAGCTGTTTCTGCTTCTGGGGAGCTTTCAGTCATGGTCGAAAGCAAAGGGAAAGCGAAACATCTCATGTGGCCAGAGGAGGAGGAAGAGAGAGAGGGCAGAGGAGCTAAAGACTTTAAAACAACCAGATCTTGCAATAATGCACTCACTCATTATCATGAGAAAAGCACACAGGGAGGCGATGGTGGTAACCCAATCACGAGAACTCTGCCACCATGATCCAATCACCTCCCACTAGGGCCCACCTCCAACACTGGATATTATAACATGACATGATCTGTGATATGGGACACAGATCTAAACCACATCAAGCACTTATGAAGTCACAAAGGCTACACGGTGAGTGCTAGAAGAGAATGGCAAGAATCAAGGAGGGAACTCAGAAGGATGGCAATGAATCTCCTACAAATGATTATGGCCAAAAGTCAGAGAGCAAGGAAAAAAAGTCTCAAAGTTTCATTGCCCTTGAAAATTTTTTATGAAGGCGCCATGTTGGTATCATGTGCCATCTCTCAATAAATTCATCCCAGGCAGGCTTTTCTCCCACCTATGTGGAAAAGGCTGTTTCTTCAGTTGAGTACCAGATGAAAAGAATTGGCTTCCATTTTGAATCCATGGTGTACCAGAAATACATCTGTTGAAACATTGGCATTGCATTCAGTGTAGTGAGATGGCCATCCCATTAAAACCCTGAAGAAACTGTTCAGTGAAAGAGAAAGTTACATTTCCCATCTCCTTCTCACTTTAGGACAGCTCTCACTTAGTACAATGAAATGTTTAAGTTTTGCCTACAGTATTTCAGCATTTAAATTGCAATTTTGGCCAGGCGTGGTGGCTCATGCCTGTAATCCCAGCACTTTGGGCGGTGGAGGCAGGAGGATCACCTGAGGTCAGGAGTTCGAGACAAGCCTGGGCAACATGACAAAATCTTGTCTCTACTAAAAATACACAAATTAGTTGGGTGTGGTGGTGGGCACCTCTAATCCCAGCTACTCAGGAGGCTGAGGCACGAGAATCTCTTGAACCCAGTGGGGCGAATGTTGCTCTGAGAAGAGATTGCTCCACTGCACTCCAGCCTGGGTAACAGAGCAAGACTCCATCTCAATAAATAAATAAATTGTTAATTAGCTAGGTATGGTGGCACTCACCTATAATCCTAGCTACTTGGGAGGCTGAGGTAGGAGGATCCCTTGAGCCAAGGAGTTCCAAGTTATAGTGAGCTATGATTGTGTCACTGTACCCCAGCCTGGGTAACAGAACACAAGACCCTCTCCACCACTCAAAAAAAAAAAATAAAATAAAATAAAAAATAAATTGCAATTTTGTTACTCTTGATTCTTCTGTCAAGCATCAATATTTGACTTTTAGAAAATCAAAGCTGAGGCTGGGCGCGGTGGCTCAAGCCTGTAATCCCAGCACTTTGGGAGGCCGAGGCGGGTGGATCATGAGGTCGAGAGATCGAGACCATCCTGGTCAACATGGTGAAACCCCGTCTCTACTAAAAAAAAAAAAAATACAAAAAAAATAGCTGGGCATGGTGGCGTGTGCCTGTAATCCCAGCTACTCAGGAAGCTGAGGCAGGAGAATTGCCTGAACCCAGGAGGCGGAGGTTGCGGTGAGCCGAGATCGCACCATTGCACTCCAGCCTGGGTAACAAGAGTGAAACTCCATCTCCAAAAAAAAAAAAAAAAAGAAAAAAAAAGAAAATCAAAGCTGAAAGCATGAACATTATTGTTTGGCCACAGGTGTTTAAAGGAGTTTACCATTATCAGATTAGTGATTTAGAATGGTGAATTGTAGCTTGGAGGAAGTATATAAGGGAGGGATAAAGAACATAGCGTTGAATATTGTCACAAAGGCTTGAGAGTGCTGCCAATTTTACCACCTACATTTTCTCTCTGATTCTCTCCTTTCCATCTCTGTAACCTCACTGGACAGTTTCTTCAGGCCTTTCATGGGGTGGACATCTCACCACACTGAATGCAATGCCAGTGTTTCAACAGATCTATCTCTGGTACACCACAAATTCAAAATGGAAGCCAATTCTTTTCATCTGGTACTCAACTGAAGAAACAGCCTTTTCCACAAAGGTGGGAGAAAAGCCTGCCTGGGGTGAATTTATTGAGAGATGGCACATGATACAAACATGGCGCCTTCATAAAAGATTTTCAAGGGTGATGAAACTTTTTGAGACTTTTTTTCCTTGCACTCTGACTTTTGGCCATAATCATTTGATTAAGCTGAGATTACATTGCCATGCTTCTGAGTTCCCTCCTCAAATTTTGCCATTCTTCTCTAGCAGCCACTGTCTAGCTGTTGTGATTTCACTAGTGCTCCGCATGCATGCTCTTTTCACATTTCTGTTTGAGGCAGTACAAGGTCTGGCATGAAGTAGATGTTTAATAAGCATGTGAAAGCGTGGAGAAGACCAATTTTAGCTCTATCGCTATGTCAATAATTTTTACTTAGCATTATGATCATTATATGCATGTGCAATTGTAACTAAAAAAGTCACTCATTTGGCACTGAAACATTACAAATATAATTTTTGGGAAAACTCCCCAAGTTTCTCTAAGCACCATGTGGAGGCCTCATGGACCCAGATTTCCTGACTTGTCTGAAGGATAGCTATATATCCAAAGAAGGGGGACTCTATTATGCCTACAGGAGTCCCTTTATGAAGTATAAATGAGATTTCCCTAGTTATGTTCTTTGCAGGGAAGTTTTCTGCTGCAACTTTAACATGAGCAGGAGTGTCTCCATTTCAGAAATACAAGTGCAAACAAACAGTCTGTCTGTCTGCATAATATCTCTTTAAAGTTAGATGAGTTTGTGTAAAGTGTGGTAGCCCTGGGAGGGGATGAATACTGGCTAACCCTACCACTAGCCTGTAGAAACCCAGTGGCCTCACTAACTTTCCACCAAAGTCTGTGTCAAGGTTTGTGGGGGTTGGGTGATGTTTCATACCAAATAACTCAGACAGAGGATTAAACACATTTCTATGCAACTGTGGCAGATTTGGGTTTTATTTTTATCCCACAGTCCTTAAATTACAATACCTCTTTTGATGTGGCATATGCACATTGTGTATTCTTAACTGCTTATTTGGATACATTTGGGACTCTCAGAAGCCTTTTTTTTTCACTATAGATGCCAATAAATATGTCTTCAGGGAGAAGGGAGACTGTACTTTTAGATTCCTGGCTTGAGGATCCTAATAAGGTTTTTAAAATTTATAACCTAATAATGAGCCGTGTCTACCACTGCATCATACTGAAGGAGTTTTATTTTCCTTAAAAGGAAAGATGCAGAATCTTTTGATATAAAAATGACCTGCTATAGCTTCCCATCTGGAAATTTTAACTGCCTTCATTGTCTGGTGTTTCCCTATTGTAGTCTCTGAAAATTGAAACTGTGGAGAAGCTTCACTGAATGAGAGCAACAGACTCTCGGTTAAAGTCTTTTTCTTTCTTCACTAATAGCTAACTTTATCCTAAGGCCACTATATCCTTGTTCCTGCTGCCCTTTAACTTACAGGTACAATATTATTTTTTTTCTGTTTGACATATGCCATAGTTTGAATGCTTGTGTCCCACAAAATACATGTTAAAATCCCAAACCCCAAGGTTAAGAGGTAGAGCCTTTGGAGGTGGTTAGGTCATGAGGGCTCTCTCTTCATGATTGGGATTAGTGTCCCTATAAAAGAAGCCCAGGGGAAATTGCTTGCCTCTCCCACAAGGAGAAGATACTCCCTGTGAATCAGAAAACATGCCCTCACTAGACACCAAATCAACCAGTGCCTTGATCTTGGACTTACCAGCCTCCAGCATGGTGAGAAATAAGTGTTTGCTGTTTATAAGCCACACAGATTATG
Organism: Saimiri boliviensis; assembly: GCF_048565385.1. Lineage (NCBI taxonomy): Eukaryota > Metazoa > Chordata > Mammalia > Primates > Cebidae > Saimiri > Saimiri boliviensis. Next base: position 41,525,675 of record NC_133453.1, read on the forward strand.
ATATTTTTATTTATACCATCTTGAATAGATAAGACAATATCTAGGGTATTTGTAATATTTTTGCCATCACAAGTAATTCTGAAAATGCTTTATAATAAATGAATAGGAATATAGAAATTCCAGAAATGACAAGTACCCTGGTTTGAATATTTTTCCCCTCTGAAACTCATGTTAAAACTTAATCTCCAATATAACAATATTAAGAGGCTGGGTCTTTAAGAAGTGATAAACCATTCATAGATTAATAGATTAATGGATTAATGGGTTATTGAGGGAGTGGATTAGCTATCATGATAATGGGTTTGTTATAAAAGCCACTGTGGCTGTCTCTTGTGAGCCCCCTTGCTGTGTGACACCCTGTGCCACCTCCTCAGTACTCTGCAGAGTCCTCACCGGTGAGAAGGCCCTCATCAGATTTGGCCCTTGACCTTGAACTTTGTAGCCTCCAGTGCTGTAAGAAATGAATTTCTTTTCTTTATAAATTACCCAGTCTCAGGTATTCAGTTAGAAAGAAAATGAACTAAGACAAAAAGAAAGCTGCCAGAATGAAGCATGGTGCACTCATAGTGTCTATGAAAGAACAAATGTATAGGGAGTTGGATGCTGCAGAGGAGAAGAAATATCTTTTCATCACCCTTCACTAGGTTCATGGCTGAGGCCCCTATGACAAAAGATAGATTAACAAGGGGAAAGCCTACAAGAGTATTTAGTAAGTTTTATATGATGTGGGAACCTTCCTAAGGAAATGAAGACCCCTCCCTCAAAGTGGGCAAACTTGTATACAGTTTATGTTAGGTTTGAAGAAAATGTGGATAATCATAGAGAAGTATGATTGGATTAAAAAGTATGATGTAGGCCGGGCAAGGTGGCTCATGCCTGTAATCTCAGCATTTTGGGAAGCTGAGGAGGGCGGATCACCTGGCCAGGAGTTCGAGACCAGCCTGACCAACATGGAGAAACTCCATCTCTACTAAAAATACAAAAATTAGCCAGGCGTGGTGACGCATGCCTGTAATCCCAGCTACGTGGGAGGCCGAGGCAGAAGAATTGCTTGAATCAGGGAGGTGAAGGTTGCGGTGAATTGAGTTTGCACCATTGCACTCTAGCCTGCGCAATGAGAGCAAAACTCCATCTCAAAAAAAAAAAAAAGTATGATCTAATGGGTCATAAACTGGAAGAAAATTTACAAAATTTGTTCAGAGACTTCTCTGTGACACTGTGTCCTAAGAGATAAGGATGAGATAGGAATGTTCTTTCTTTCCAGTATAGAAAGGATACTTTTTGAATGAGGACCTGTGATCTGCTTCAGAGGAAGGTCAGTGTGATGATTAGTATTGTCAACTTGATTAGATTGAAGGATGCAAAGTATTGTTCCTGGGTGTGTCTGTCAGGGTGTTGCCAAAGGAGATTAACATTTAAGTCAGTGAACTGGGAGATGTAGACCCAACCTCAATCTGGGTGGGCACCACCCAAAGAGCTGCCAGTGCAGCTAGGATAAAACCAGTCAGAGGAACATGGAAAGACTAAACTGGCTTAGTCTTCTTCTGTGTTGGGCTCCTCTTGCCCTTGAACACTTCTTCAGCTTTTGGACTCTTGGACCTTTGACCACAGACGGAAGGCTGCACTGACCCCTTCTCTACTTTTGAGGTTTTGGAACTTGGACTGGCTTCCTTGCTCCTCAGTTTGCAGATGGCCTATTGTGGGACTTGACCTTGTGATCATGAGTCAATATTCCTTAATAAACTCACATTTATATATACATCTATCCTATTAGTTTTGTCCCTCTACACAATCCTGACTAATACAGTCAGAAACTCCTTCCTGGGTTTTATGAACTGCTTCAGGGAGAAGGCCAAGAAAAGTTGAGAGAGTGACCTCCTGCTTCTGTGGTCTTCTCAAATGCCAAGATGCCATATTTGGCAATAGTGTGTCCTGAACCTCATTATGCTTACACTGACCAGTGACCAAGGTCTTCCAATTTGGATGCTCAACGCTATGACCTTCAAGTTCATTGTCTAGCACTTCCAATTTCTCATTCATTTTTACTGTTGAAGAAGGCCGTTTAAATTAATCAGTGACACTTTGATGACCTGTTATAGTTTTAGCCTCTGGAGCCTTGCATGTGAGGCTAGAGGCAGGAGATTGTGTTGTGGTTCAGCTTCACTGCCAAGCATAGCATTGTGTGTTACCCTGACCTTTTTTCTGCAGTTCTCAAGGTCCTAACTGAGTAATCCTATTAGTGGTGTATTTTAGGAGAAAATATTGTAGGGGAAAGGACAAATACTGCTCCATAATCATGCAGAGTAAACTTCATATTATAATAATCTACCATCAATCATTGGGTAAAATGATACGTCTTATTGACTTGGAAAAGAAATGATTTGAAAGCTTTATTCATTTCTTTTTGGCTATTTAGAATTTTCTATTTTATACATTTCAGTCATTCTTTGGATCCTGTCCAATTTGAACCATCTTAGTAAAGAAAACAATTTCCTTTGAAATTTTGTAGCAAAGATAGTGAAAATGGGTGGGTAGGACCTTCCTTCAAATCTTATTTGATTTGGCTAATTAATGAGCTTCTGAATAAGGGAGTAAATTTTTGTTGGCAACTTTATGAAACCATTTTGCCCTTTGTTCAAAAACCCTCTCATATTTTCAGACAAGTTTTGTCTGAATCCTAGAAAATGTAGAAATTTTTAGAAAAATAATATAGAGAAGTATATGGATATATGGAGACAAGAAAGATAAAATTTCTTACTTAATGTATTGTATAACTTCCCAGAGGGGGAAGTCCACTTTGAATACTGTTGTGTAGATGGAATAATTATACGCAAATTGCTTATGATGTTTCTCTGTTTATATGCACGTATGTGTATGGAATCTGTGGGCTTTTTGTGTGGCTGAATATGTGGTCAAATTATGTGGATGGGCTTATTTGTTGGGAAGCATGGGATGTACACAGGAAATTAGGAATTAGAAGCCCTTATGGTTTTACTTTAACAGAGGTAGGAATGGATTGGAGTGGCTTTCATTTTTCATATGAAATCATTTAAGCTGGAATTATTCTCATAATATACATCAAACAGGAATCCAAAACAGTTTTAAGAAATAAATTGTCACAAAGAAGGTAAGCTCCCAAAACTAAAAAAAAAAAAACAAAAAAAAAAACAGTATATTCTTTTAATGGGGAAAACCTGACCTGAAATGTAATAATTTTCTTTCTATAAAACTGACTCCCAGATCGTTGAAGAAACAACTCTTCTACACCTTAAATTTTTGAAAACCTGTCTGAATCATTTAGGCAATTTAAGAAAAATAGTTATATAGCCATCTGCCTCGATATGCTTAACCCTAAGCCAATGAGTATGGTAACAGTGGAGAGCTCCAAAAAGAGTACAGTCTGCACGCAGTGTGGAACTGAAAAAGGACACCAACATCCACAGATGGATTTGCCTACCACATTGAAATCAACATGGCAAAGATGGGAGGAAATGAAAAGTGTTTATTTCCTCAGGAAATCTCATATATTCATTCTGATGGGAACACATCCATTCAACAAACATTTAGTGAGAGCCTACTATGTGCCAGACCCTGTGTTGGATGCCAGAGAAGATTCATAAGAGAGCTTCTTCTAGTCCTTAAGGACCACCATATACATGATGCATGTTATAGCAGAGTCTGGGCAGAGCCCTGACTGAATCTCCTCAGGGAAGATGAACCTCACTGAGGAAGGTGACATTTGGCTGAGTCCTGAAGGATGAGTAGGAGTTGCTATGTGAAAAATGAGAATAGCATCCCTGGCAGCAAGGCCAATGCTGAAGAGATGCACACAGTACATGGTGTGTTTGGGGAACAACAGGAAGTTTTGTGTGGGTGGAATACAAGGATAGGTCGATAACAAACACTTTCTGGCTCTTGCCACAGGGGTCACAGTCTGGTGTCCCATTCAATTTGGTTGGCAGACTTTTTTTTTTTTTTTTGGCCCATACAGTGTTTTAAAAATATTTTGAATTAGTTGCCAAGATTTAAAAATTGGAAGATTTCTCATAAAATTCCAGATTTCTGGCTTCTCTTGAAAAAAAAATTAGAAGATCTGGCAACACTGGGCCCACATTCCCACATGGCAACAAATGACTGGAGCTGAGTAGCAGCTCCCATTCCCCCTCCCTCTTTGAAAGAAGCGTGTGCTTACCAGTTCACCCCAGTTTCCACCTTGCTATCTTCTTCCTTCATGTTACATGCCTGGCCTCCTCCAAGCCTGTTGGTCACTGGGGTAGAACAGTGAACCTAACAGTCATGATCCTTGTTCTCATGGAACAAACAAAGTATTAAAGAAGACTTCCTGGAGATAAGTGGGAGGAGCTCAAATTAAAAGGGAAGTTGCAGCCAGCATAAGGGAAGAGCCTTGTATATCTCCCTAAGGAATTTGGACTTCATCCTACAGGCCTATATGGAGACAATAGATATTCTTAAGACAGTGATGTGACTAAATCAGTTCTTCAGAATTCTGAAAGCAGAGTGGAAGATGGCGTGGAAGGAGAGTCCACAGCAAGAAAACAAGTAAAAAGCCATCATACTGGCCAAGAGAAACCCAAACTAGATAGTGATACCCTGTTTATGACCTTAAGAAAGCCACAATCTAAATCTGAACAATTAAAGTATTTTCCAAAGAGAGGTTTCATAAAACTTCAAACACAGCAACATGTTAATTTATGTATTTTAAATATTGATATGTAGAAAGAAAAAAAAAATCTTCACCAGAGTAACACAGTAAGGAAATGCCAGCCTTTGAAGTTTTGTGCTAAATAGCAAACATTAAGCCTTACACCTTGAGAAACCCATCTCTAGGCAGCCCCACAGATCTTTTCCCATCAATTTATAATTTGCGATATATCATGATCTAGCCCTCCATGAAGGAATTTCTTTATCAGACCAGTTGACCCAATTGCAAAAAAAAAAAAGTCAATATGTCAAGAGACATAATTTTTATCAGTTTCTATGTTTCCTACAACAATGGAAAACCAGAATTCTGTTTACCTGAGAAACTCTTCAGGACATGAATAATCAAATTTAAATCCCAGAAAAATGTAGTCAAGTTCACTCATACTCCATAGATGAAGGTTTTGCTTTCTTATATTTCCACCTTTACAAAAAGTTGTCATTTTATCTTTTTCTTCATTATATTTTTTTTCTAGGACTTCTCTAGAGCAGGGGAGATGATGAGCAAAATTCAGAAAGAGCTAGGAAGGATTATAATGCCAATGGTTCTCCTATTAAAAATATTTATTATTATACAAATGTACAGTTGCATGATTTAAAGGAAAAGCAGGTTGCTTAAAGTCTTTTTTGTAATAAATAGCAATTCTTCACATTCTAATGGTTATACTCTAAAGGGCTCATTATCAAATAAAGCTGCACGTAAATGTCTCAGTTTTTCATACTGCCAAGCATTTCTGTCCTTTGCATAGCCTGTAACTTGCTTCTTGAGTTTCCTTTCAAGGACTAATACTCAGGTACCTAAATAAGTTCTATGTCTTCTGTACAGGTACATCAAACCACCTTAGATGAATGAGATCTTAGAACACACAGCTGCTCTGAGTAGAGAAGCAAAAATGCCTTCTAAGATGCCTTTTGATTTTGTCAACACGATGTGTGTTCTTTCCATAAGATAGTAAAGGCTTACAGCCTCTTATTACCACATAGGTATTAGATCAACAGTCCTTTAGTAACATGATGATTGATATGATGTATTGCAAATTAATGATCACATTCTTTTTCTCAACTCTTGTGTAAAAAGCAATTACCTGACATTCTTCAAAGTACAAGCCTAGAGTACAAAGCAAATGCTTGCTTTGTACCAGGATCTGGTCTAAGTAATATGTATGTATGTAAATTACTTAAACATCACTGCAGCCCTGTCAGGTAGATGCTATTATTTTTATTATTGCCATTTAGCAGATGAAAATACTGAGGTACAAGGAATTCTAAGTAATTTTCCCAAAGTGTCACAGTTGAGAGAGTTGGGGTTTGATTCCACGCAGTTTGGCCCTAAAGTCTAGACTCTAGACCCACTGTATTTTGCTTTATGCTATATAGATATGGCTGCTTAAACATTCAAGAGTATTGACAATCTGCAAATGCAGATTCCCATAAGGTCTTGAAATCTTTGCATTTTGACTACTGTGGAGACAATTTCAGGATCTGTAGTATCTGGCATGTAAAGCTAAGATGCAAGACCCAGACAAATTTCTCAGACAAATACAAAATTTAAAAATGTCCTTTAAGTATATCTTGTGTTGCTACATCTGGTACAATGAAAAATAGTTTTGCAGTTAGTTTTACTTAATGTAAAAGATCATGATGAATAATTTCCTCTTTGCTATGCCTTGGTCAAAGTAATCAATAAGTACTTGCTGGATTTAATTCATGGTCAGAAAATGGAGGAGATTCTCTCAACCTAGAGCAGCGTTTAGTACAACTTCACAGAGCACTCTCTTATGGTACACAGGAACTTACTGGCAATTCTTAGCCTGATTATCTGTTTTCATTTATCTTTTCTTCCTAACATCTATTTTTCTTATTCTATATAGAATCTTGAACTGTATAGATTCAATATTATAGTTTTATTCAGAGTTTAATATTTTCTTTTTAACCTAAGGCACACAAGGACAAGATTGGTAAATCAATTAAAAATGGAGTTTAGACCGAATAACCAGTAGACTGTCAATGCATATCTGCAGTCATTAGTATTAATTAATGAAAAGCAAAATACTGCTTAAAATGAGAGCACATTAAATTGAACTTTTTTCTTCAATAAATGATAATACCCTCTAACATATGTCAAAATGAATACATTTTCTTTAAAGAGGAATCCTGAATAAGACATCATAAATGTTCAGAATATTAATTCTTGATGGCATTAAGACTTTATCAGTGATTTGGCTGACTTTGTGGAAGCAGTAAAATATATTAATTTTTTTTAATAAGCAGAGGTTTTAAAGTTCAGATCCCTAATCAGTTGCTCAGTTTTTTCAAAGGACAAATAAGAATAATAATGCCTACCTCATAGAAATGCTGTGGGACTGAAGATATTGCAAAGAGCCAGGAAGTCACTAAATAAGGCTTATTATTATTATCCTTTTGACTTAACTGAGAAGTATTTTATTCTATTTTACATGTATATATATATATTTTATTGCATTTTAGGTTTTTGGGTACATGTGAAGAACATGCAAGATTGTTGCATAGGTACATACATGGCAATGTAATTTGCTGCCTTCCTCCCCATCACCTATATCTGGCATTTCTCCCCATGTTTTCCCTCCCCAACTCCCCACCCCCCGCTGTCCCTCCCCTAGTTCCCTCCAACACAGACCCCAGTGTGTGATACTCCCCTCCCTGTGTCCATGTGTTCTCATTGTTCAACACCCACCTATGAGTGAGACCATGCGGTGTTTGATTTTCTGTTCTTGTGTCAATTTGATGAGAATGATGGTTTCCAGGTTCATCCATGTCCCTACAAAGGACACAAACTCATCGTTTTTTATGGCTGCATAGTATTCTATGGTGTATATGTGCCACATTTTCCCTATCCAGTTTATCATTGATGGGCATTTGGTTGTTTCCAAGTCTTTGCTATTGTAAACAGTGCCGCAATAAACATTCGTGTGCATGTGTCCTTATAATAGAATGATTTATAATCCTTTGGATATATACCCAGTAATGGGATTGCTGGATCAAATGGAATTTCCATTTCTAGGTCCTTGAGGAATCGCCACACTGTCTTCCACAGTTGTTGAACTAATTTGTACTCCCACCAACAGTGTGAAAGTGTTCCTATTTCTCCACATCCTCTCCAGCATCTGTTATCTCCAGAGTTTTTAATGATCGCCATTCTAACTGGCATGAGATGGTATCTCAATGTGGTTTTGATTTGCATCTCTCTAATGACCAGTGATGATGAGCATTTTTTTATATGTTTGTTGGCCTCATATATGTCTTCTTTTGTAGAGTGTCTGTTCATATCCTTCCTTTTTAGCATTAAATCATTAGTTATGTTAAAATGCTTATTAAAAATGAGTGCTGTCTTTGGCTGCTCTTTGAAATCATCTAGGGCAAAAAATATATTAATGCCAGAGTCTGACCCTGAGAAATTCTTAATTATGTGGTCTGGCATTTGGAATTTTAAAAGCTCTTCAAGTGGTTCTAATGTGTGATCAAAATTGAGAATCAATGCTCTAAAACAATTCACCTCAGCAACAGATATTCTTGCTATACCATCAAGCATTGCAATCAACTTTCCAGCAACATTGTGACTTCTAGTTTATGAAGGTGCCAACTTAAGCAGCCTTTGGTTCACAGTCTACTAACTCTCCATTTAAAATACCCACTGAGACACCTACAAGTATACGAATTCACATTACAAAGGAAAATATAATAAAGGCAAGCATTCACCATGTGCCAGAATCTTCATGGGATTTCCACATATAGGAGTACGCTGGGGCTGAATTCATAAACACAGTGTCATTTTCACTCTGTCTCACTTGAATCAGAATAACATCTTTGGCTGTTGAGTAGAGAGAAGAATGCTCCTGTTAATCTTTGTTCAGTGATGCAGGAGCTAGTTCAATCGGAAAATGAGGAAGAAACTACCTCCTTCAACTAAAACTGTTTCCTCACAAGGCCAGAACTAAGTTTTACCTTTCCCTGGCATCACAGCTGTCATTCTACATTCATCCAGAGACTATCACATGGCTTTGCAAAGAAGGGACGTGCATTTCTCCCTGAGAAGAATGTCCCATTTTATAAAGTACACCAGCAGGGTCAGGAATGGTATATGCTCTTAAGACTGCACCGTACAATTTTTTTTAATTGCATTTCAGGTTTTGGGGTACATGTGAAGAACATGCAAGATTGTTGCATAGGTACACACATGGCAGTGTGGTTTGCTGCCTTCCGTCCCCTCACCTGTATCTGTCATTTCTCCCCATGCTATCTCTTCCCACCTCCCCACCCCCTGCCCCTCCCCCATTTCCCCCAAATGGAACCCAGTGTGTAGTGCTCCCCTCCCTGTGTCCATGTGTTCTCATTGTTCAACACCCGCCTATGAGTGAGAATATATGGTGTTTGATTTTCTGCTCTTGTGTCAGTTTGCTGAGAATGATGGTTTCCAGGTTCATACATGTCCCCACAAAGGACGTGAACTCATCGTTTTTGATGGCTGCGTAATATTCCATGGTGCACCGTACAATTTTATAGCCTCTAGTCACATGTGGCTATTTAGATTTACATTAGTTAAAATTAAACGAAATGAAAACTTCAGCTCCTCAATCACACTAGCCTTGTTTCAAGTACTCACTAGTTACCTGTGGCTAGTGGCTACTGTGAAGGACTCTGCAGATTATAGACTATTTCTATTGTCAGAGAAATTTCTATTGCATAGTGCTGCTATAAGATAATATTTTCAATAAAATCTGAAATGTGGGAATAGAAATAATAGCAATTTTGTAAGACTTTTAAATCCTACCAGGCAAAGACCATCAGGGACACACCTGAAGTCAACATTTATTTATACTGGTGCATAAGGGAGAAGGCACGCCAGAGGATCTCTGGGGCACTTCAAGAGCCGAGGAGTTAATGAATGGTTCTTAACAGCCTTTGGAGGATTGGATTAATCAAAGAATGGCCTTGACTAGGCAAATTGCTGGAACAGTATCTGGTCTTCAACTACATTAGCCTGTGCCATTAGTGTTTATTAGGTCAGTTCATCTGCAGTCTTCTCTCGTTACATACAGATCTGAATAGGTCCTGTTTAAAAAGTTTGAGCCTAGAGGCCAGGTGCAGTGGCTCACACCTGTTATCCCAGCACTTTGGGAGGCTGAGGCGAATGGATCACTTGAGGTCAGGAATTCGAGACCAGCATGGCCAACATGATGACAACCTGTCTCTACTAAAAATACAAAAATTAGCTGAGTGCAGTGACTGTATGCCCATAATCCCGGATACTTGGGAGGTTGAGGCAGAAGAATGGCTTAAACCTGGGAGGCAGAGGTTGCAGTGAGCCAAGATCGCATCACTGCACTCCAGCCTGGGAGACAGAGTGAGACACCATCTCAAAAAAAAAAAAAAAAAAAAAAAAAAAGCCTGGAAACTGTATGATGTACAAGATGACTTGGTTTAGTGCAGTGCAGTTTATCTGTTTTGAAGCTTTGAAAATAATGGTTTCTGTTTCACTTTTCAGTATCTCTCTCACTTCTGCCATGGTCCAACTGCTAGTATGGCCATTTTTCATTTTCTTGTAATCATTTTCTTTAGGAAATTTAGCCTATTTAGTTTTGCACCTGTGTTTATAATGCCTGAATTTATTTAAAACATTTGAACATTTGTAATGGTAGTTGTTTTGGTAACAATTTGACAAAAATAACTAGAAGGTAAAATGCTTAGTCAAATTGTTATTTATTGACTCATCTAGTATGACAGTGGGCTGGCAGCAACAGTTAAGACTGGAGCTCATGCATTTGGTAGCTATCATGAGTCAAACACTGATACATGGATTATAACCAATGGTTGAAATATGCCCCAAGTGTCCCACAAACTACTGTATTTGGATATTTCTTAAATGGCCAAGTTTTTAAAATCTTTAGTTCAGCTGTATGTTGTTTAACTTTGCTGGTGACTAAACATGTGATCGACAAGCTGAAAATTATAAAGAATAAGGGTATTGGCATGAGTGAGGGACTGAAGTGTCTACTAACAGTTCAAACACCAGAACCAGCAAGGGGAAAGAAGATGGCTTAGAGGAAAAGGAACAAAATGTGTAAACACAGGACCAGTGGTTTCTGGCCTCTGGTTTTACTGGGGAGGGATGGTCTTGAACCAAACCTGACTATATGCAGTCATCTGGTCCAAGGATCTTGAATTCACTATCTATTCTGTGGACCATTTGCTTTAGGAGACTCTAAAGAGACCCTCAGTTTAATGTTTCTATTAAGTACAGTTTTTAAAAATTTTTACTGTTGAAGAATGGATGATGTCTTATCTGGGAAACAAGTATTTTTGGAGTCTTACTGCTATGTTAGCTGTTAATATTTTATGAAAAACCTCTGATGAGGTTTAAGTGAAGTCTTTATCTGATCATCTTTCTTTTTTTAAGAGATGAGGTTTCGCTATGATGCTCAGGCTGGTCTCAAACTCCTGGGCTCAGGTGATACTCCCACCTTAGCCTCCCAAAGTGCTTGAGCACAGGGATTACAGACATGAGTTACCTGAAAATCTTTCAAATGTTTATAATCACCTGGTTAATATATGGAGGCTGATTAGTTGGCAGGCATGGAAGTCTATTCATATCTTTTGATAGAAATAATAAACATATCTTGCCAATTTATTATATTAAACTACAGTATTAGTTTGGAGAAGAGTAAAGTTCTCTACTTAGCCATCACATAAAATTAACTTGTAAGTATTTAGTCAATGATTATCCTGGGAAGAATATAATATAAGTAGTGAGGACAGTGATAAATCTCTAGGCCTTTAATTTATTCAAAAATATATACTACAGATACTACATTTTAAACCTGGAGACAAAAATCTTTGTATGGATTTTACACGGATCTATATGACTATGTTTTCTTTAACATGCAGAACATACAATAATTGAGACATATTTATAGTAATACATTTTATTTATACATAACCTAACACAGAAATGTTGAACTTCTTTTTGCATTTGTCAGTTCAAAAGAAATTTATCCTGAGTTAGGTAAAGAAAGAAGCTCTCATAATAGTCTGGAGTTAATTAAAATTTAGAGAATGGCAAACAAGTGTAGTTATCCCTATTATCCTTCCAGTTATAAAGTAAAGAAGCAAATCTTTATGTTACCTTTATTCATTTAGAAAACCCAAAGTTATTTCAGGGGATAAAAGCTGCTATAAATATTTTTGTTTGTTTGTTTGTTTGTTTTTACTTCTAGAAGTTATTGGGGTACAGGTGGTATTTGGTTCCATGATTCAGTTCTTTAGTGGGGCTTTGTGAGATTTTGGTGCACTCATCACCTGAGCAGTATACAGTGTGCTTTATTTGTAGCCTTTTATCTTCTCCCTGTTCCCTCCAAGTCCCCAAAGTTCATTGCATCAGTCTTATGCCTTTGCATCCTCATAGCTAGCTCCCACATATCAGTGAGAACATATGATGTTTGGTTTTCCATTCCTGAGTTACTTCACTTAAGATAATAGTTGCCAATCTCATCCAGGTTATTGCAAATGCCGTTTATTCATTCCTTTTTATGGCTGCATAGTATTCCATCATATATATTATACATGCACACCACAGTTTCTTGATCCACTCAATGATTGTTAGGTATTTGGATTGGTTCCACGATTTTGCTGTTGTGAATTGTGCTGCTATAAACATGTATATTCAAGTATCTTTTTTCAAATAACAACTTCTTTTCCTCTGGGTAGAATCCCATTACCCAGTAGTGGGATTGCTGGATCAAACGGTAGTTCTACTTTTAGTTCTTTAAGGAATCTCCACACTGTTTTCCATAGTGGTTGTACTAGTTTACATTCCCACCAGCAGTGTGGAAGTGTTCCCTGTTCACTACATCCTTGCCAACATCTACTGCTTTTTGATTTTGTGATTATGGCCATTCTTACAGGAGTAAGGTATTGCATTGTGGTTTTGATTTGCATTTCTCTGATCATTAGTGATGTTGAGCATTTTTCCACATATTTGTTGGCCATTTGCATATCTTCTTTTGAGAATTGTCTATTCACGTCTCTAGCTCAATTTTTATGGAATTGTTTTTTTTTTCTTACTGATTTGTTTGAATTCATTGTATTTTCTAGATATTAGTCCTTTGTAAGATGTGTAGATTGTGAAGATATTCTCCCACTCTGTGAGTTGTCTGTTTACTCTGTTGACTGTTCCTTTTGCCCTTCAAAAGCTGTTTAGTTTAGTAAGGTCCCAGCTATTTATCTTTGTTTTCATTGCCTTTGCTTTTGGGTTCTTGGTTATGAAAGCCTTGCCCAAGCCAATGTGTAGAAAGGTTATTCCAATGTTATCTTCTAGAATTTTTATAGTTTCAGGTCTTAGGTTTAAGTACTTATTCCAACTTGAGTTGATTTTTGTGTAAGGTGAGAGATGAGGATCCAGTTTTATTCTCCTATATGTGGCTAGCCAATTATCCCAGCACCATTTATTAAAAAGGGTATCCTTTTCCCACTTTATGTTTCTGTTTGCTTTTTTGAAGAGTCAGTTCAGTTGGGTGCAAGTATTTGGGTTTATTTCTGGGTTCTCTATTCTGTTCTATTGGTCTATGTGCCATTTTTATACTAGTACCATACTGTTTGGGTGACCATGTCCTTATAGCATAGTTTGAAATCAGGCAATATGATGCCTCCAGATTTTTTTTTCTTAGTCTTACTTTGGCTATGTGAGCTCTTTTTTGGTTCCATATAAATTTTAGAATTGTTTTTTCTAATTCTGTGAAGAATGATTGTGGTATTTTGATGGGAATCGCTTTAAATTTGCAGATTGCTTTTGGCACTGTGTGGTCATTTTCACAATATTGATTCTACCCATCCATGAGCATGGGATGTGTTTCCATTTGTTTGTGTTGTCTATGACTTCTTTCAGCAGTGTTTTGTAGTTTTCCTTGTAAAGGTCTTTCAACTCCTTGGTTAAGTATATTCCTAAGTATTTTATTTAATTTTATTTGCAGCTATTATAAAAGGGGTTGAGTTATTGATATAGTTCTGTGTTTGGTCACTGTTGGTGTATAGAAAATTAATTTGTGTACATTAATCTTGTATCCAGAAATTTGCTGAATTCTTTTACCAGTTCTAGGAGCTTTCTGGAGGAGTCTTTAGGGTTTTCAAGGTAAACAAACATATCATTTTTTAATTACCATTTCAATCTCACTGCTTGTTGTTGGTTTGTTCATGGTATCTAATTCCTGATTTAAGCTAGGAGGATTGTATTTCTCCAGGAATTTATTCATCTCTTCTAGGTTTTCTAGTGCATGTATGTAAAGGGGTTCATAGTAGCAATGAATAATCTTTTGTAATCCAGTGGTATCAGTTGTAATATCTCTTGTTTCATTTTTTAGTGAGGTTATTTGGATTTTCTCTCTTCTTGGTTAATCTTGCTAATGGTCTATCAATTTTATTTATCTTTTTAAAATATATATTCTGCTTATGTAATTTTATCTTTTAAAAGAACCAACTTTTTGTTTCCTTTATCTTTTTTTTTTTTTTTTTTTTGAGATGGAGTTTCACTGTTTTTGTCCAGGCTGGAGTGTAATGGTGCAATCTTGGCTCACTGCAAACTCCCCTCCCAAGTTCCAGTGAGTCTCCTGCCTCAGCCTCCCGAGTAGCTGGGATTACAGGCATGCACCACCGTGTGCAGCTAATTTTGTATTATTTGTAGAGATGGAAATTCTCTATGTTGGTCAGGCTGGTCTTGAACTCCTGACCTCAGATAATCCACCTGCCTCAGCCTCCCAAAGTGCTGGAATTACAGGTGTGAGCCACTGCATGCAGCCCAATGGTTTCAATTTCATTTAGTTCTGCTCTGATCTTGGTTATTTCCTTTCTTCTGCTGAGTTTGGGTTTGGTTTATTCTTGTTTCAGTAGTTCCTTGAGATGTGACCTTAGAATGTCAGTTTGTGTACTTTCAGTCTTTTTGATGTAGGCACTTGGGCTATGAACTTTCCTCTTAGCACCACCTTTGCAAAATCCCACAGGTTTTGATATGTTGTGTCATTTGTCGAATTTAATTCAAATAATTTTTAAATTTCCATGTTGATTTCATTTTTGACCTAATGCTCATTCAGAAGCAGGTTATTTAATTTCCATGTATTTGATGGGTCTGAAGGTTCGTTTTGGAGTTGATTTCCAATTTTATTCCACTGTGGTCTGAGAGAGTGCTTGATATAATTTCAGTTTTCTCAAATTTATTGATGCTTGCTTTATGGCCTATCATGTGGTCTACCTTAGAAAAAGTTTCATGTGCTATTGAATAGAATGTGTATTCTATGATTGTTGGATGGAATGTTCTGTAAGTATCTGTTAAGTTCATTTGTTCCAAGGTATAGTTTAAATCCATTGTTTCTTTGTTGACTTTCTGTCTTGATTACCTGTCTAGTGCTCTCAGTAGAGTATTGGGTTCCCCACCGTTATTATGTTGCTGTCTATCTCATTTCTTAGGTCTGTTAGTAATTGCTTTATAAATATGGGAGCTCAGTGTTAAGTGCATATATGTTTAAGATTGTGATATTTTCCTGTTGGACACGGGCTTTAACCATTATATAATGCCCCTCTTTGTCTCTCTTAACTGCTGTTGCTTTAAAGTTTGTTTTGTCTGACATACGAATAGTTACCCCTGCTCATTTTTGTGTCTATTTGCATAATATGTCTTTTTCCACCCCTTTAAGTTTATGTGAGTCCTTATGTGTTAGGTGAGTCTCCTAAAGGCAGCAGATAGTTGGTTGGTGAGTTCTTATTTATTCTAAGGTTCTGTATTTTTTCAGTGGAGCGTTTAGGCTATTTACATTCAATGTTAATACTAAAATATGAGGTACCATCACATTTATCATGCTCTTTGTTGCCTGTGTACTTCAGTTTTTGTTTTGTTTTTTTTTGTTGTTGTTGTTGTTTTTGCTTTTTAAGTTGTATCTTTGTTTTGTAGGTCCTGTGTAATTTATGCTTTAAAAAGGTTCTATTTTGATGGGTTTCCAGGATTTGTTGCAAGATTTAGAGCTCCTTTTAGCAGTTATTGTTGTGGTAACTTGGTAATGGTGAATTCTCTTAGCATTTGTTTGTCTGAAAATGACTGTATCTTTCCTTCATATGTAATGCTTAGTTTTTTCTGGGTCCAAAATTCTTGGCTGATAATTGTTTTGTTTGAGAAGGCTGAAGATAGGGCACTAATCTCTTCTAGCTTGTAGGGTTTCTGCTGAGAAATCGGCTGTTAATCTGATAGGTTTTCCTTTATAGATTACCTGGTGCTTCTGTCTCACAGCTCTTAAGATTCTTTCCTTTGTTTTAACTTTGGATAACCTGACAAAAATGTGCCTAAGTGAAGATCTTTTCGAGATGAATGTTCCAGATGTTCTTTGTGCTTCTTATATTTGGATGTCTAGGTCTCTAGCAAGGCTGGGGAAGTTTTCCTCAATTATTCCCCCAAATATGTTTTCCAAACTTTTAGAATTCTAGAATTCTCTTCTTCCTTAGGAACACCTATTATTCTTATGTTTGGTTGTTTAACATGATTCCAGACTTCTTGGAGACTTTGTTCACATTTTCTTATTGCTGAGACTTTCCAGAGCATTTTTCATTTCTAATCGTGTGTCCAAAGTTTCCTGAATTTTTTATTGCTTTTTCTTTAAGCTATCTATTTCATTGAATATTTCTCCCTTCACTTCTTGTATCATTAATTTGATTCCCTTGCATTGGGCTTTGCCTTTCTCTGGTCCCTCCTGATTAGTTTAATAACTAATCTCCTTAATTATTTTTCATGTAAATCATGGATTTCTTCTTGGTTTGGATCCATTTCTGGTGAACTAGTGAGATTTCCAAGGGGTGTTGAAGAGCCTTGTTTTGTCATATTACCAGAGTTGGTTTTCTAGTTCTTTCTCATTTGGGTGGGCTCTGTCCGAGAGAAAGTCTAGGGCTTAAGGCTGTTGCTCAGATTCTTTTGTCTCGCAGGGTGTTTCCTTGATGCAGTACTCTGCCCTTTTTCCTATGGAGGTGGCTTCCTGTGAGCTGAACTGCAGTGATTGTTGTCTCTGTTTTGGGTCTAGCCACCCAATGAGTTTACCCAGCTCCAGGCTGGTACTTGGAATTGTCTGCAGAGTCCTGTGATGTGAACCATCTAAAGGTCTCTCAAACATGGATGCCAATACTTGTTCTGGTGGAGGCGGCAGGGAGCATGCAGTGGTCTCTGTGAAGGTTCTCCCACAAACAGACCTTCAGCATCTCCAATGGGGGACGTGTGTTCGGCAGAGGAGGATCTTCCTTTCTCACTTCTGCAATTGGGGCACTCACAGTATTTGGGGTGTCTCCTGGGTCCTGCAGGAGCAGTCCGCTTCCTTCAGAGGGTCTGTGGGTCCTCTTGGGATTGCTTGTTTGTTCTTGCAACTGATCTGGAGGTAAAAATCACAGCACAAGCTTTCGCAAGCTGCTCTGTCCAGAGCTGCAATCTAGTCCTGCCTCCTGTCTGCCATGATGATCACCTATTATAAACATTTTTATTACTCTAAATTTGATATCTATGTTTGAGAAAGACAAAATCAAGAAGAGTTGTCATAGGAGACAAGATATGCTTCAGGCTAGAAATAGTTATAGAAAATAGTTTTAAAACGCAGCAGTTAGTGAAGGTTCTTGATATGGTTTAGATCTGTGTCCCTGCACAAATCTCATGCTGAATTCTAATACCCAGTGCTGGAGGTGGGCTCTAGTGGGAGGTGATTGGATTATGGAGGTGGATTTCTCATGAATGGTTTAGCACCATCTTTTCAGTGCTGTTTTCATGATAGTGAGTGAGTTCTCATGAGATCTGGTTGTTTAAATGTGTTTAGCACCTCTCCTCTTGCTTTCTCTCTTACTCCTGCTCCCCCTTCACCTTCCACCATGACTGTTAAGTTCCCTGAGATCTCCCCAGAAGTGGAGCAGATATCAGTATCATGCTTCCTGTACAGCCCGCAGAGCAGTGAGCCAATTAAATCTTTTTCTTTATAAATTACCCAATCTCAGCTATTTCTTTACAGCAATGCATGAACAAACTAATACAGTCATCACTAAGAACCTTAACTTTTTCTAAAGTAAAAGCCTTTAAAAAGGTTATGAATATGTCCATAAAAGTATGTCAAAACAAAGAGAGTTAAAAGAACCAATTGAATTATCTGGGCACAAGATAACGGCCTTTTTTTTTTTTTTTAAACTCTAATTCTTAACCTTGAATTTAGACATTTTTAACAGAAAAAAATCTCATTCTAGTTCACTCAAATTTGCTCATAAAGATCTATAAACATTTTCTCTTTTGAATGAGCCCATCATGTTTAAACAAGTTGGTCAAAACTTTCTAATACATTTTTTTAACTCCATCTTTATAGATGTTATGATCTCAAACAAATAAAGTTCATTTTTCAAGAGAGATCTCCTACATTTATTATTCTGACATTTATCTTTTATTATCACTTATTTTATTCTGACACAATCAGACACTTTTAAGACAAAATTATCTTTTTTGTATACTAAACCAAAATGTATCCATTATTCTAGAGAAATATCTCACACTGCTACACGCTTAAGATAAAAAATTCTTTTGGCCTGCAATCCCAGCACTTTGGGTGACTGAGACAGGAAGAGCACTTGAGCTAAGAAGTTTGAGACTAGCCTTGGCAACATTGCAAAACCCCATCTCTACCAAAAGTACAAAAAAATTAGCTGGGCGTGTTGGCATGTACCTGTGGTCCCAGCTACTCCGCAGGCTGAGGCAGGAGGATCGTCTGACTTCAGTAGGTGGAGATCTTAATGATCCAAGATCATGCCATTCTGCTTCAGCCTAGGCGACAGAGTGAGAAGCTGTTTCAAATAAATAGATAAATAAATAAATCATACATATATATTAACATAAACCAAAGGCATTTGTACATCTTTTTAACCTGTTAATTGAAGGGTACTCTATGATGTATCAAATAGTAGCACACATATATTAAAACTGTGTGCTCAAGCATTCAAAGATTATTAATCAACAAACTCAAGACAATATTAATTTAAGACTTTACATTCAAGTTCTTTTTTTCTTTGATGTTAAGGTAATTTTAAATATATATATATATATATATATTTAGTTGTCCTTTAGGTTCTGGGGTACACATGTGCAGATCATGTAGAATTGTTGCATAGATACATACATGGCGATGTGGTTTGCTGCCTCCATCCCCCTGTCACCTGTATTTGGCTTTTCTCCTCATGTTATCCTTCCCCAACCTCCCTACCCCCCAATTGTCCCTCCCCTATTTTCCCCCAAGAGATCCCAGTGTGTGATGCCACCCTCCCTGTGTCCATGTGTTCTCATTGTTCAACACCTGCCTATGAGTGAGAGCATGTGGTGTTTGATTTTCTGTTATTGTGTCAGTTTGCTGAGAATGATGGTTTCCAGGTTCATCCATGTCCCTACAAAGGACACAAACTCATCGTTTTTTATGGCTGCATAGTATTCCATGGTGTGTATGTGCCACATTTTCCTTGTCCAGTCTATCATTGATGGGCATTTAGTTGGTTCCAGGTCTTTGCTACTGTAAACAGTGACAGAGTGAACATACATGTGCATGTAACCTTATAATAGAACGATATATAATCCTTTGGATATATACCCAGTAATGGGATTGCTCGGTCAAATGGAATTTCTATTTCTAGGTCCTTGAGGAATCGCTAAACTATCTTCCACAATGGTTGAACTAATTTACACTCCCACCAGTAGTATAAAAGTGTTCCTATTTCTCCACATCCTCTCCAGCATCTGTTGTCTCCAGATTTTTTAATGATCACCATTCTAACTGGCGATCTAATGGAGTCTCAATGTGGTTTTGATTTGCATTTCTCTAATGACCAGTGATGATGAGCATTTTTTCATGTGTTTGTCGGCCTCATAAATGTCTTCTTTTGAAAAGGATCTGTTCATGTCCTTCGCCCACTTTTGATTGGGTTTGTTTGTTTTTTTCTTGTAAATCTGTTTTAGTTCTTTGTAGATTCTGGATATTAGCCCTTTGTCAGATGGGTAGATTGCAAAATTTTTTCCCCATTCTGTTGGTTACTGGTTCACTCTAATGATTTTTTTTTAACTGTACAGAAGCTCTGGAGTTCAGTTAGATCCCATTTGTCTATTTTGGCTTTTATGGCCAATGCTTTTGGTGTTTTAGTCATGAAGTCCTTGCCTACACCTATGTCCTGAATGGTTTTGCCTAGGTTTTCTTCTAGAGCTTTTATGGTGTTAGGTCTTATGTGTAAGCCTTTAATCCCCCTGGAGTTAATTTTTAGTGTAAGGTGTCAGGAAGGGGTCCAGTTTCTGTTTTCTGCACATGGCTAGCCAGTTATCCCAACACCATTTATTAAACAGGGAATACTTTCCCCATTGCATGTTTTTGTTGGGTTTGCCAAAGATCAGATAGTTGTAGATGTGTGGCATTCCCTCTGAGGTTTCTGTTTTGTTCCATTGGTCTATACGTCTGTTTTGGTACAAGTACCATGCTGTTCTGATTACTGTTAGCCTTGTAGTATAGTTTGAAGTCAGGTAGTGTGATGTCTCCAGCTTTGTTCTTTTTGCTTAGGATTGTCTTGGCTATGCAGGCTCTCTTTTGGTTCTCTATGAAGTTTAAGTGGTTTGTTACAGGTCTGTGAAGAGGGTCATAGGTAGCTTGATGGGAGTAGCATTGAATCTATAAATTATTTTGGGCAGTATGGCCATTTTTACAATATTGATTCTTCCTAACCATGAGCATGAATGTTTTTCCATCTGTTTGTGTCCTCTCTTATTTCCTTGAGCAGTGGTTCCTAATTCTCCTTGAGGAGGTCCTTTACATCCTTTGTCAGTTGTATTCCTAGGTATTTTATTCTCTTTGTAGCAATTGTGAATGGGAGTTCACTCTCAACTTGGTTCTCTTTTAGTCTGTTATTGGTGTTTAGGAAGGCTTGTGATTTCTGCGCATTGATTTTGTATTCTGAGACTTTGCGGAAGTTGCTTCTCAGTTTAAGGAGATTTGGGGCTGAGATGATGGGGTTTTCTAAATATACAATCATGTCATCTACAAAAAGAGACAATTTGACTTCCTCCTTGCCTAATTGAATACTCTTTATTTCTTTTTTTGCCTGATTTCTCTGGCTAGAGCTTCCAATACTATATTGAATAGGAGTGGTGAGAGAGGGCATCCTTGTCTAATGCCAGATTTCAAAGAGAATGCTTCCAGTTTTTGCCCATTCGGTATGATATTGACTGTGGGTTTGTTGTAAATAGCGTTCATTATTTTGAGATAAGTTCCATCAATACCTAGTTTATTGAGAGTTTTTAGCATAAAGGGCTGTTGAATTTTGTTGAAGGCCTTCTCTGCATCTGTTGAGATGATCATGAGGTTTTCATCTTTGGTTCTGTTTATGTGGTGGATTACATTTACAGACTTGTGTATGTTGAACTAGCCTTGCATCCCCAGGATGAATCCTACTTGATCATGATGGATAAGCTTTTTGATGTGCTGTTGCAATTGGTTTGCCAGTATTTTATTGAAGATTTTTGCATTTATGTTCATCATGGATATTGGCCTGAAATTTTTTGTTGTTGTTGAGTCTCTGCCAGGTTTTGGTATCAGCATGATGTTGGTCTCATAGGGAAGGATTCCCTCTTTTTGGACTGTTTGGAATAATTTCAGGAGTGGTACCAGCTGCTCTTTGTATGTCTAGTAGAATTCAGCTGTGAACCCATCTGGACCTGGGCTTTTTTTGGTGGGTAGACTATTAATTGCTGCCTCAACTTCAGCCCTTATTATTGGTCTATTCAGGGTTTCAACTTCTTCCTGGTTTAGACTTGGGAGGGTGCAAGTGTACAGGAATTTATCCATTTATTTCAGGTTTACTGGTTTATGTGCATAGAGTTGTTTGTAGTAGTCTCTGATTATGGTTTGTATTTCTGTGGTCAGTGGTGATATCCTCTTTATTGTTTTTTATTGCATCTATTTGATTATTCTCTCTTTTCTTTTTTATTAATCTGGCTAATGGTCTATTTTGTTGATCTTTTCAAAAAACCAGCTCCTGAATTTATTGATTTTTTGAAGGGTTTTTTGTGTCTCTATATCCTTCAGTTCTGCTCTGATTTATTTATTTATTGTCTTCTTCTAGCTTTTGAGTTTTTTTGATCTTGTTCCTCTAGCTCTTTCGATTTTGATGATAGGGTGTCGATTTTAGATCTTTCTTTGCTTCTCATATGGGCATTTATTGCTATAAATTTCCCTCTAGACGCTGCTTTAAATGTGTCTCAGAGATTCTGGTACATTGTGTCTTTGTTCTTGTTGGTTTTGAAGAACATCTTCATTTCTGTCTTCATTTCATTGTTTATCCAGTCAGTATTCAAGAGCCAATTGCTCAGTTTCCATGAAGTTGTGCAGTTCTGACTGAGTTTCTTAATCCTCAGTTGTAATTTGATTACATTGTGTTCTGAGAGACTATTTGTTAGGATTTTCATTCTTTTGCATTTGCCAAGGAGTGATTTACTTCCAATTATGTGGTCAATTTTAGAGTAGGTGTGATGTGGTGCTGAGAAGAATGTATATTCTGTGGATTTGGGGTGGAGAGTTCTGTAGATGTCTGTTAGGTTTGCTTGGTCCAGATCTGAGTTCAAGTCCTGGATAGCCTTGTTAATTTTCTGTCTCATTGATCTGTCTAATATTGACAGTGGAGTGTTGAAGTCTCCCACTATTATTGTGTGGGGGAGTCTAAGTCTCTTTGTCAGTTGTTAAGAACTTGCTTTATGTATCTGGGAGCTCCTGTATTGGGTGTGTATATATTTAGGTTAGTTAGTTCTTCTTGTTGCACTGATCCTATTACCATTATGTAATGCCCTTCTTTGTTTCTTTTGATCTTTGTTGATTTAAAGTCTGTTTTATCAAAGACTAGTATTGAAACTCCTGTTTTTTTGTTTTTTTTGTTTTTCTCTCTCCATTTTCTTGGTAAGTCTTCCTCCATCCCTTTATTTTGAGCCTATGTTTGTCCTTGCATGTGAGATGGGTTTCCTGAACAGACCAGACTGATGGGTTTTGACTTTTTATCCAATTTGCAGTCTGTGTCTTTTGACTGCGGCATTTAGCCCATTTACATTTAAGATGAATATTGTTATGTGTGAATTTGACCCTGACATTTTGATGCTAGTTGGTTGTTTTGCCCATTAGTTGATGCAGTTTCTTCTTTGTGTCAATGATCTTTACCATTTGGTACGTTTTTGGAGTGACTGGTACTGGTTGTTCCTTTCTATGTGTAGAGCCTCTTTCCGGAGCTCTTGTAAGTAAGGCCTGGTGGTGACAAAATCTCTCAGCAATTGCTTGTTCATAAAGGATTTTATTTCTCCTTCACTTATGAAGCTTAGTGTGACTGGATATGAAATTCTAGGTTGAAAGTTCTTTTCTTTAAGGATGTTGAATACTGTCCCCCACTCTCTTTTGGCTTGTAGTGTTTCTGCTGAGAGATCTGCTGTGAGTCTGATGGGCTTCCCTTTGGGGGTAACCTGACCTTTCTCTCTGGCTGCCTTTAGCATTTTTAACTTCATTTCAACCCTGGTGAATCTGACGTTTATGTGCCTTCTTGAGGTTGCTCTTCTTGAGGAATATCTTTGTGATGTTCTCTGTATTTTCTGGACTTCAATGTTGGCCTGCATATGAGTTAAAAATATAATTCAAAAAATATTAAGAAATCAGGAGTTTGACCCAGGGACACCATGGACTTAGATTGAGACCACCCTATGGGCACTTGGAAGAGTCAGTAAGAATGATGTTTTTGCAACCTCAGCTTCTGGAATATGAAAAAAGGCAGTCACCACTAGCCATGGGAATGTCAAACCCATAGCTCTGGGCAGATGCAGCTGAACAAAATAGCTCTCAGGAGCAACAAAAATAGGACTATACATCCTTCCAACATCTTAAAGGATGACTGAAGGCAAAGTGTTTGTCCACAGGAAGCTAATTTGATGAGAACTTCCAAACTCCTCCATTCTTGGGGTCATCTCTAGTGTGGGCCTAGCTCTGTGGCAGCTGCTTGGCTTTTTTGACAGTCCCAGTTCTAAGAAATCAAAGACCTTTTTCCTGGTTAGCTAGAAGAGATCCATTCAGGAAAAAGCAGAGACCAAAGATGAAATTTCAGCTCAGGCAGGTTGATGCTGGACATTTGCCCTATGGGTTTATACTTTAAAATGTACAGTATTTGAATTGGATGTGACAACAGAGGAGAAAACTTGACCAACAAGTGAATTATATCTGTAAATTGAGAGAAAAGTCAGTCTCCAAATTTTGCTTTTTAAATTACCTGAAACAGTAGTTAATTTTGTCCTTTTGTCTTCAGTTTGTTGTTTAGTCTTGGATGGTATAAGATTCATTATGGCCAGGCATGGTGGCTCACCCGTGTAATCCCAGCACTTTGGGAGACCAAGGCAGGAGGATCACTTGACCTCAGGAGTTTAAGACCAGCCTGGACAACACAGTAGGACCCTATCTCTACAAAAATTTAAAAATTAGCCTGGTGTGGTGGTACACACCTGTAGTCCCAGGCTTTTGGCTGAGATGAGAGGATCGCTTGAGCCCAGGTCAAGGCTGCAGTAAGCCACAATTGCACAACTGCACTCCAGCTAAGGTGACAGAGTAAGACACTGTCTCAAAGTTTATTGTGCTTGACATAAGGAAGAAAAAAAGAATTAAAGTGAATCTTAGTATTTCAGCCTAAATATTTGTAGTTACTTTTGGAATCTGAGTACTGTTGAAATTGACTCTTAGAAGAGCTGTTTTCATGTTTTGTGATAGACTCTGGGCCACTTGACTTTGACTCATGTGCTGGGACTAGACATCACTAGCTTCCCAGAGTAGGAATGGGAAGGTTAATTAAACTCCTCTCCCAACAGCATACCCATAGCAGCCACTGCCTATGTCATTTGCATGCCATAGGTCTGAGCTGGCAGTCTTTGAGAGGAGAGTTTTTGGTATCCTTGGCCAGCCCCCTCCAGGTGGCTTCATGGTCAGCGCTACCTCCACACGACTGCACTGAGGGCCAGGCTGAAGGATTCCAGTTGTTTCTCATTTCCTCTTCACTTCCTATGATTCTGAAATTACCAAAGGGAAAAGAAAGTAATCATCTGTCCTCATCAAGCCTCCATTGAATGATTATTGGTTTCCTGGTTTCCCATTTTCCCAGTCTGCATAGACAAATTCTTTACTTCACTTTTTGAGATGTTTATGTAGTAAGAATGAAACCAGTTTTCTAAAGGTTTAGTGCATTTTTGCAAAGGATGAAATAGAGACAATTAATTAGGGAGTGTTACTAGCCTATTGTTACAGAAGCTTTTAGGGACAAAGAGAGAAATAGAGCAGATCTGTCAAAATCAAGGATCATACCTTGCTCATAATCTAGTGGCACCCCAGAAACTCCCACTTGTGACTCCTGTCCCATGGATGCAAAGTACAGAGTCCTAAGTGGAGGTTAATCATAGCTGCCCTCCTTCACAACATGAAGGAAGGAGCACAGTCTTTCATGGGGGATGGATGGATGGATGATGGGTTGTGGTGTTAGGAGCTTGAACTTGGAGCCATCTACAACCCCTTGAATTTTTGATCAGGTATTTGATTTTAAATTCTCAATTTCTTCATCTATAAAAAGATGATAAAAATCATACCAGACTCATAGACTTAGTCTAAGAATTTAATGAAACAATCCATGTTTCCATTTCTTGTATACAGAGAGTGTTTATCAAGTCTCAATTGTTATTATTTACAAAGTTTGGAAGTCCCCAAGGCCACCTCACTTTTGACACTAACTGCAAGTTCAGGTAACCCAAGACCACCTATAGCTTCAATAATTCACCAGGACCAGCAGAATTGAGGAAAACTGTGATATTTACAAGTTACAGTTTATTTTAGCAAAAAGATACGGATTCCAAGAGAAGACACATATAGGGGAAGATCCAGGGGAGTTCCAGGTGAAACTTCCAGTTGTCCTCCACCAGTGAAGCTGTGCAAAAGTGCTTGTATCTTCCAGCAACTATGTGTGGTAATGCATAGAGCACTCCCAACTAAGGAAGCTCACCCGAGCTTTGATATCCAGTGTTTTTATTAGGACTCAGTCACATTTACCTGGTTGACTGGCGGTATCACTGACCTTAGCCTCAGATCTTCCAGCATTTAAGCTGATAATGCATGACTAAAGGACCCCCCACCATAAACCACATTGTTAGCATAGACTATCTGGCATGGCCTAAGGCCCCAAGTAAACAAAAACCCTCTTATCAGCAAAATCATCCAAGTGCTTGGAGATTGCAGCCCAGAAGTCAGGGACAAAAGCCAAACCTCTCTTAAGGCAAAGTTAATCCTGTATTGCATATTATTGATAATCTACATCTTTTGGACTATCCATAAACCATTAAAATAAGATTTCAAACCTCAAATTAATTAATAATTAATTCTCTTGTTAAAAATCATGTTTTGAGCACTTGCTTTGATTTATGTACCCTGTTGGCCAGTGGAGATAAAAATCTCAATAAGCCAGTATCCCCCACAGTGAACCAGTGGAAGAGAAACATGTTTATCAAATAAGTATAGTATTATCACCAAAATGTTCTAGGAGCCTGGCGTAGAAAATATTTGGTTTTGCTGCAATTGTGGGGGGAAGCTAAATTCTTTTCCTTTGGTTGAATTTTATTTTGATGTTCTTATCCTAAAATTTAGGTCTTCGCCATCTTAAAAAATGGCTCGACTCTGGGTTACATTACTCATCTATAAAGGAGGACTATAATAATTGGCCAGGCGTGGTGGTTTATGTCTGTAATCCCAGCAATTTGGGAGGCTGAGTTGGGCAGGTCACTTGAGGTCAGGAGTTTGAGACCAGCCTGGCTAACATGGTGAAACCCCATCTCTACTAAAAATGAAAAAATTAGCCAGGCGTGGTGGAGGCACCTGTAATCCCTGCTACTGGTGAGGCTGAGGCAGGAGAATCACTTGAACCTGGGAAGCAGAGGTTGCAGTGAGTCAAGACTGTGCCACTACACCCCAGCCCAGATGACAAGAACGAAACTCCATCTTGGGGGAAAAAACCTTGTAATTGATATAGATAGCCCCAATTTTTCAAAGCTTCTCACTTTATTATGTCAGCCACTCAAGACTACCTAACAATGAGTCCCTGTGCTTTACTTCTCATTACTTTTGTCAATTCCTTCAAAGATTTCTGCACCAGGGTCGTTTGCTTCTGTTGCGGGACAATTATGTCCAGGTATAAAACAGAAAGAGAAAGTATAAAGGTATAAAATAGAAAATATTTGTCACTGGGCATGGTGGTTCACGCCTGTAATCCCAGCACTTTGGGAGGCTGAGGCAGGTGGATCACGAGGTCAAGAGATCGAGACCATCCTGGTCAATATGGTGAAACCCTGTCTCTACTAAAAATACAAAAAATTAGCTGGGCATGGTGGCACGTGCCTGTAATCCCAGCTACTCAGGAGGCTGAGGCAGGAGAATTGCCTAAATCCAGGAGACGGAGGTCGCAGTAAGCCAAGATTGTGCCATTGCACTCCAGCCTGGGTAACAAGAGTGAAACTCCTTCTCAAAAAAAAAAAAAAAAAAAAAAAAAGAGAAAAGAAAATATTTGTCACATCATATTTAGAAAGAAGCGATGCTCACACAATATGAAACTTGCTCATTTTAAGTTGTTGATTGTCTAGATAAGGATCAACAAGTTTTTTCCATATAAGGCCATACAATAAATACTTTAGATCTTATAGGCTAGATGGTCTCTGTCTCAGCTAGCCAACTCAGCCTTTGTACTGTGAAAGCAGCCATCACTCTACATAAAGGAATAGGTAGGTGTAGCCATATTCTAAGAAAATTTTATTTGCAAAAATTCAGCTGGACAGATTTGGCCCTAGTTTGCAGACCCCAATCTAGGTCATTTATTCTCATATCAAGTGTTGTGGGCTTACCCAATATAAAAACAGTGAGGAATCAAGAAGTACTTTCTAATTTAATGCAGAAATATAATTAGGCCAGAAATTGGGAGTGTGTGATCATCATCTTTAAAACTTTTGTGCCCAAGAAAGGAACAAAAGATACTGGAGCCTACGTGAGAGTGGAAAGTGGCAAGAGGGAGAGGAGCAGAAAAAAAATTACTGTTAGACACTAGGCTTGGTATCTTCGTGATGAAATAATTTGTACAACAAACTCCTGAGACACGAGTTTACCTACATAACCAAACAGTCCATGCCCTGCACCTAAAATAATAGTTAATAAAATAAAATAATGTAATAGCTATTCTAATGTGTTAAAAAACAACAGCAACAAAAGACATATACACACAAACTTTGTACCCAAATGAGATGGGACTCCGATCCTATGAGTGAAAAATACAACTAAGACAAATCTGCCAAAATCATCCTTTGGAGATATATATATATATAGATGGAGTCTCATTCTATCATCTAGGCTGGAGTTCTGTGGTGCGATCTCAGCTCACTGCAACCTCCACTTCCTGGGTTCCAGTGATTCCCCTGCCTCAGCCTCCTGAGTAGCTGGAATGACAGGCATGTGGCACCATGCCTGGCTAATTTGTTTTCGTATTTTTTGTAGAGATAGAGTTTTGTCATGTTGGCCAGGCTGATCTTTAGCTCCTGACCTCAGGTGATCCACCTGCCTCGGGATTATATACCAACCACTGGGATTACAGACGTGAACTACCACACCCAACCTCTTTTGACCCATCCTTCCTATTTTCTGCCTTTATTGCAAATACCATGGGAAACACCTGGGAAGTCAGTGAAGCTGGAAGAGGTCTGTGGAAAAGAATGGGGGATTTGACAACTAAAATTTGTTGTTGTGATATAAATGTTCTTAGATTTGATTATCAGAGGGTATAATCAAAGCCGTATCTATACAATGCAAAGTAAAAAGGAATGCAGATAATATATTTGGTCACCATAACCAGCAGCTGATCATGTATGACAACTGCGCCTACTTGTCTACCCAGGGTCCTATTTCCTCCCTTATTCCTTACCAAGGGAGACCTGATTTTATTGGGGGAATCACAGTGACAAAACAGAGCAGAATTCAATTTCTCAGGAAACTCTTTAACCTAAAAGCGACCCATGTGAGAAATTTCTGGCCAGTGCAATATAAGCAGAAGTCCCCTGGCAGGAAATCTGTTTTTTTCTTGTTAGTTTCAACTGCCATGCACATTGGTGCTGTGCACGTTCATCTTCCAGATGAGAATATAGATATGATGCCTAGAGATAGAGCAGCCATCTTGTAACAATGAAAATCAAACACCATGGAAGACGGAGCAGAAAACTAGAAGGAATCTCAATCCCTGATGATTTTCTTAATGACTGTAATGCTTCCTTCTGGACTTATTTATTTGAGAAACATAAAATTTTATTGCTTAAGCCACTGTTGGCAGGTGTCTGTTAAATGAAGAAAAACACAACCCTAATTGAAGGAACTAACTTAAAAATTTTCAAAGCCATGAAAATCAGTCCATTTTCAGTGTTGAGATGCTATCGAGGACAGTGTATAAAATCTTGACTTGGCTTTGTGTATTGTAGACAGTAGAGATAAAAGCAAGGCAGTACAGGATTGACCAGTGCTGTGATTCCTGCCCTGTTACTCTTCATCATCTCACTAGCTGAAGTTCCGGGTACCTGAGTGGCTACCAAGAAAGGCATTTATGATGATGGAGTGTGGGTCCATTAAGAAGTCTGGCTGGCAGAACACAATCTCCCTTCAGGCTCTACGATTTACTATAAGCAGCTTCACAAAAACTCGGCAAAATAGCAGAAAATCTCAGTGCTTGTTAATTAGTTCATAGCCCCCAAGAATGCTCCCACATCTTTTGCTGTTATCTAAGAAGTCCTTCAAGTTAACTATTTTATATTATATAAGAGGGAAAAAATTAAGTTTTAATGATCCTTTCCTGGTTCTCTACACAGCTTTATAAATAAATTCTATTGAAAC
Source organism: Saimiri boliviensis (assembly GCF_048565385.1). Classification (NCBI taxonomy): domain Eukaryota; kingdom Metazoa; phylum Chordata; class Mammalia; order Primates; family Cebidae; genus Saimiri; species Saimiri boliviensis. The sequence continues at coordinate 41,555,413 of NC_133453.1, forward strand.
CATGTTTATGATGAGTAATTCTTTAAACATTTTCTCTTAAAAGCCTTTTGCCATTAATATTTCAGTTAATTAAAAATGCATTATGCCTTAATCCTTTGTTAAATGTGCAACAGAATAAAACAGCCTATAATATTGAAGTTGGACTTTTTTTGGAATTGGATGGCTGAGCTTACAATTGATGGTTTATTAATGTAAACCTGGTGGGGGGTAAACCAAAGAACATTTCATGTTCTTATGTTTGCAAAAGAGATCAAATTTACAAGGGCATTATTTTTTTCCTACTGAATTCCTAAATGTTACTATTAAAAGACATTGAATATGTGTAATACAAACATGTGTATCCCAAGGGACAGTTCAAAAAGATTTCTAAACATGGAAAGTTTGTGGAAGAATCAAAAGCCAAATTAATATCCCAGAGCTTGGATACAAACTTGGATTTTGGAAATGTTTTTCCAGATTAAAAAGGAGTTTTGGTGTGGGGCCCCATATGGAAAACATGCATAATTTATTTAAAAGACCAAAGCAAAAGTGAATTCACAGTTTGAAATCTGGATAATTATGCTATAATTAAAGGACTAGTTTGTTTTTGTTTTTAAATTATTGTCTTCAGAGTTTCCACCCACCCCCATTACTATTCAGGGATTCAAAAGTTTAGTTTATTTTTTTTTATAGTACCAAAAGTTTTTATCTTCCTTTTAAATGCAACTCAGCTTAATAACATATTTTGTATCACTTTTTTCACTAAACACAACAATGGGAATTTTTCTATCCTTTCCCTTATTATGACTTTCTGTTTAAAGATTACATCTAAGTAAGATCACAAAATCAATGAAATTGACTGAGTAAACTGGTTTGATTGGCCACTTAAGTAAATGAGTCTGTTCTATGGCACAATTTAGACTCACTCATTCAACAAATATTTGCTGAACCACTTTTGTATGATAGGTCCACTGGCCATGCATTGAGGATTCAGTCCGTGACCCCAGAAGCTTTAAAGCCATTATACTATAAAGATTCCAAAACATTTTATCACTAATGCTCAACATCATAAGAAGCACAGTAGGTCTTCAGCAGAGACTGAACCCCCGACTCGTTATCTCCCCACATTTTATTAAATGAAAAGCAAATAAAAACCTTAAGGCTGCTTTATGAAGGAGCAATAGAAAATTTTTTTCACAATATCTAAAAATTCCGTATAATAGATTCCAATGAATAAATATATATTTTAAAATCTTCCAAGACCATAAAGAAATGCAAGTAATTACACATTCAAATATAAAAACTAGTTTTGAGGATAAAATACTCAAGATGCAAGAAAGTTTAGAACATATACAGTTGTGGTAGCAACTAAATTTTGGTTTCCACACTCCTTTCTCTATTCTATATATATATACATTGTATAATTACACATACTCAAGTCACACAGTGATTCTTTATCTCTGAGACTAGTTGTTCTATTAGCTGCTCACTCAAGCAAATTGTGCCTAGAAGGGATAGTGTATATATCTATTCTTTTGACCTAAGTCCTGAAGAGTTTCTTGTCAGAGGAACAAGCCAAGAGTATAAAATACATTGTTCTGTGGTTACTGTTCTTGAATCTGTTTGATCCAATGCACTATAGACCAACATCTTTAATTGTTCAAACTTGCATGCGTAAACACACTACATATGTAAAATCTCCAATGACCAAGCATAAAAGAATATAGTTGAGAGATATAATTATATAGAACTTACAGTGTTAGTCTGACACATATTAAATGTTGTGAATGAATCATCCTTGTACTGCATCCTTGTTAGATTTAAATGAATAAGCAGTTCATGTAAGGGATAATAACTAGTATGACTTTTAAGATGCCAAGGCTAGCATGCTGAGGAGTCACCGAAAAGTAGGGAGGAAGAGGAATAACTACGTAGTGCTGGAACTGTCTAAAGGTTTCTCTGAAGACTTCTAGATCCAACCTACATGAAGTCAACATTCTCTCTTCTCTGGTTGAAAGCATCCAGGGAGATAGTATTTCCACAGTTGCTAGTTGAAAGGCTTCCTTCTATTCACCAAGCTAATTACATTGAATTTAGGGGAGAGACAGGCCCATTCCCTTTATTAAATAGAAAAAGCCTGAGACATGCTCAGAGGACTGTGCTGTCATGCTGTAATAATCCTAAGGACTTGTGTTCAGTTCATAGCAGGCACTCAAAATATTTTTCATGAAAGTTTGAATGAATGGAGTCAGAGTTGCCTCTTTTCATGGAAAAGCAGACCATATTGGGCAACCTAGTCTCAAGTTCCAGATGGGAACATAAGGAGATAAAGAGAAGGGAGCAATGAGCAATCTCTCCTCAGCCACAAGAGACAGGACTGGCAGCTAAAACCTCTGTTTCCTTCTTCATTCCCATTCACAAATACCTATGTGAATATTGCAAGGGTCATCTGCCAAATTGCTTCGTCCTATAGGGTTAAAAAGTCCTCTCATCAAGGAAACAACCTGTCTTTAAATCCTAACAAGAAACGTGGATTTCCAGGTGGTGAGGCTTAGGGCTCTGAGATAGGCACACAGAGCTAGGCTGGGATTGTGTTAGGGATCAGGACATGGGCCCTGTCTGCCAAGAAAAACCAAGGTAAGAGATATTGGAGGTAGGTGAGGAGCACAGCAAGTGAAGATGGAGAGGAGAGTGAAGGGAAGAGGGAGGAAAACAAGAAAGTCAAGAGAGAAACCAAAGAAACAAGAAAAAAAAGTGCAAAGAGAGACAAAGCCAGAAGTAAATGAATGATGGGAAAGCACTGAATCAAAGGACATGAGATGAGAGCAAGCAAAGCAAAGAAACTAGAGAGAAGCGAAATTATGCAAGTCCTGGATAATGAGTAGCAAGTGAAAGTATCCTCAGAGAGAGTCTACACTGTATGTATCTACTTGAATGAAATTATTATTATATAGGGCTGGGTGTGGTGGCTCGCAACTGTAATCCCAGCACTTTGGGAGGCTGAGGAGGGCAGATCATAAAGTCAGGAGTTCAAGACCAGCCTGGCCAACATGGTGAAACCCTGTCTCTACTAAAAATGCAAAAGTTAGCCGGACATGGTGGCGTGTGCCTGTAGTCCCAGCTATTTGGGAGGCTGAGGCAGAAAATCGCTTGAACCCGGGATATGGAGGTTGCAGTGAGCTGAGTTCGTACCACTGCACTCCAGCCTGGGCAACAGACTGAAACTCCATCTCAAAAAACAACAAACAAACAACCAAACAAAAATATAGGCAAAGCTAATCTATGGTGTGGGAAATCAGAGTAGTGGTTACTTTTGATGAGGTTCAATATGGCTTTGGCGGGGGGCGGCTTATAGGATTACTGTATAGGCGTTGAACATGTTCTATTTCTCAGTCTGGGAGGCAGTTACATGAGTGTGTTCACTGTGTAAGAAGTCATCAGGCCGAGTGTGGTGGCTCACACCTGTAATCCCAACACTTTGGGAAACCAAGGCAGGCAGATTACCTGAGGTCAGGAGTTTAAGACCAGCCTGGCCAACACGGTGAAACTCCATCTCTACTAAAAACACAAAAATTATCAAGGCGTGGTGACACGTGCATGTAATCCCAGCTACTCAGAGGCTGAGGCAGGAGAATTGCTTGAGCTCAGGAGATGGAGGTTGCAGTAAGCAGAGATCACGCCACTGCACTCCAGCCTGGCCAACAGAGTGAGACTCTATTAAAAAAAAAGAAAAAAGAAAGAAAGAAAAAGAAAAGCAGTCATTAGACTACATTTATGATTTGTAAAACTTGTTACACTTCAGTTTCTTTTATTTAAAGTAAAAAGTCTATGGAAATTCTTTAATTCTTGTATTAGATAGATTCTAGCTGAAGTACAGTTGCTGGTGTTACAGATAGACACCTCAGTTGTCCAAAGTTGTGTTTCTCATACACTTCAGTTCGTGGTTCAGTAGTCCAGGCAAGACTGCTCTTATATTTTATGTTATTTTTGCTCCCTTCACTCCCCGTCTTTCTTTCTCCTAGGTACTCGCCCTAGTGTATTTAATATATCGCCTTTCAATTCACTAACCATTCTTCTATGTAGAAATCTGTATATCCTTGAAAAACACGTCAGTATTTTTTTAAATTTTTATTTTATTTTATTTAAGTTCCGGGATGCATGTGCAGGACATACAAACATAGATAAACATGTGCCATGGTGGTCTGCAACTATCAACCCATCACCTAGGTGTTAAGCCCCAAGTGTATAAATTCTGATCCTCTCCTTCCCTGCCGCCCACCGACATGCCCCAGTGTGTGATGTTCCCCTCCATGTGTTCTCATTCTTCAGCTCCCACTTATGTGTGAGAACATGTGGTGTTTGGTTTTCTGTTCCTGTCTTAGTTTGCTGAGGATGATGGCTTCCAGCTCCATCCATGTCACTGCAAAGGATATGATTTCGTTCCTGTTTATGGCTGCATAGTATTTCATGATGTATATATACCACATTTTCTTTATCCAGTCTATCATTAATTGGCATTTGAGTTGACTTCACATCTTTGCTATTGTTAATAGTGCTGCAGTGAACATATGTATGTGTGTATCTTTATAATAAAATGATTTATTTTCTTCTGAGTGTATACCCAGTAATAAGATTGCTGGGTCAAATGGTATTTCTGGTTCTGGGTCTTTGAGGAATTGCCACACTGTCTTCCACAATGGTGGAACTAATTTACATTCCCACCAACAGTGTAAAAGCGTTCCTATTTCTACACAGCCTCGCCAGCGTCTGTTGTTTCTGGACTTTTTAATAATAGCCATTCAGGCATGAGATGGTATCTCATTGTGGTTTTGATTTGCATTTCTCTAATAATCAGTGATATAGAACTTTTGTTCTTTTTTCTTTTTTCTTTTCTTTTTTTTTATTTTTTTTTTTTTGAGATGGAGTCTTGCTCTTGTTGCCCAGGCTGGAGTGCAATGGTGCAACCTTGGCTCACTGCAACCATTGCCTCCTGGGTTCAAGAAATTCTGCCTCAGCCTTCCAAGTAGCTGGGATTGCAGGTGCCCACCAACATGCCTGGCTACTTTTTGTATTTTTTAGTAAAGATGGGGTTTCACCATGTTGGCCAGTCTGGTCTCAAACTCCTGACTTCAGGTGATCCACCTGCCTCAGCCTCCCAAATTAGTGCTGGCATTACAGACATGAGCCATCTTGCCTGGCTGTTGAGGTTTTTTTTGTCTTTTGTTTTTTTGAGTTGGAGTCTCTTTTGCCAGGATGGAGTGCAGTGGCAGGATCTTGGCTCACTGCAACCTCCACCTCCCGAATTCGGGTGATTTTCCTGCCTCAGAGTCCCGAGTAGCTGGGACTACAGGTGAGCACCACCATGCCCAGCTAATTTTTATATTTTTAGTAGAGACAGGTTTCACCATGTTGGCCAGGATGGTCTTAATCTCTTGACCTCGTGATCTGCCTGCCTCTGCCTCTCAAAGTGCTGGGATTACAGGAATGAGCCACTGTGCCCAGCTGTTGAGCTTTTTTTCACTTTTTTTGTGTATGTGTATTTAATACACATAAGTGATACAACCATTGGCATTCATCAAGCTTTGTCTGTTCAAAACAACAGTGGTGATATATGTAAATGATGCACTCCTAAAATCTCATTTTGTTTCTTACAAATTAGACTTAAACATTGATTTTTATATTTATTCATGTTATATGAAAATGGAGTTTATTTATTATAATTCCTGCATGGCATTCCACTGTATGCCTGCATTTTACTTATCCATCACTCTAAAAACAGACATCCAAGTTTCTTCACACTCCTTGCTGTCACAAACTATACAGGTCTCCTTATGGTTCTGTATGAAAGTTAGTTAAGCATGTCTTCAAGGCTTTTTATCTTTATCATCAGTTTTCTTTCCAGGAAGATTTGGTCACGTTCCCATCAGGCTTTATAATTCTTTTTCATATTTTTCCCAATCTAATAAGCAAAAAAAAAAAAAAAATCAATATATGACTGGGTGCAGTGGCTTATGCCTATAAGTGCTTTGGGAGGCTGAGGCAGGAGGATTGCTTGAGTCCAGGAGTTCAAGACTAGCCTGAGCAACATCGTGAAATCCAGTCTCTACCAAAATAAAAATAAAAATAGCTAGGCATGATGGCACTTGCCTATAGTCCTTTCTGTTTGGGAGGCTGAGGCAGAAGGATCACTTGAGCCCAGGAATTCAGAGTTGCAGTAAACTATGATGGTGCCACTGTATGCCAGCCTGGGCAATAAAGTGAGACCCTTTCTCTAAAAAAACAAACTAACCAACTAAAAATTGTGATATAGTATTAACTAGCATTTTTAAATAATTTGTAAAATTAAACTGTTTTTTCATGGGTTTGGCCATTTTTATTTCTGCTTAGTTAAGCACTTGTTCATACCTTTAGTTTATTTTTATTGTGAGATATTTTTTCTTCTTGACTTTTAAGACTTATTCATATATTAACAAAATTGACCTGTGATGATCATATATTAAAATTATTTTCATTTTATTTTTCTTTTTACTTTGTTTATTATGCTGCTAGGTGGTGATGAGAGGGTAGTTTAGTTTGGGTTTTGCTTGTTCATTGTTTTGTTTTCTTTTGTTTTGGCCTTACAGCTGTTACCTTTTTGGTTTTGGCTTTGGAGGTAATACTTAAAAAGAGTAAATAATGTTCTAATTTAATTACATGTTAAGAGATAAGGGAAATGTGGGAGAAGGGAAATAGGGTTATAAGGAACATTATCATAACCAAACTAAAGGGAGCTGTATTTGCAAAACAAATTATTGGTGTTAGAGCTTTTCTAAGAAAAATTCCAAGAATATGTGATTTATTTAACTGACTAATCTCTAATTTACAATTTTCTCACTTAGTCAAAAAATAATGTACTATAATCCCCCTTTCCTTCCTTCTAACCTGTCTATAATAATTATGGTTGATATTTCAATAAATGTGGTAATGATTGATATTTCAATAAATGTGGTAATTTGTTTTAATTACCCAAAGCCTTAGCATCTGTAGCTTTAAACACACACAGTACTTTACTTTTAGTACATATTTTGCTGATGTTCTATATTCAATTTGCTCTCTTGAAATTTATGATTTTGGTCAGGCGGTGTGGCTCACGCCTGTAATTCCAGCACTTTGGGAGGCCGAGGCAGATAGATCACGAAGTCAGGAGTTCAAGACCAGCCTGGCCAACATGGTGAAACCCCATCTCTACTGAAAGTACAAAAAATTACCTGGGTGTGGCGGTACTCCCCTGTAATCCCAGCTACTCTGGAGGCTGAGGCAGGAGAATCGCTTGAACCCAGGAGGCAGAGGTTGTGGTGAGTGGAGACACCACCACACTCCAGCCTGGGTGACAGAGCAAGACTCTATCTCAAAAAAAAAAAAAAAAAAAAAAAAAAAAAAAAAAGATTTTTAATATGCTTTAGTTGCAATCAGAGGAAAAGAAAAAAAAAGGAAATTTATGATTTTACTTGTTTGGGGTTTTTGGGGGGCAACATTTTATTTTATAGAGACTATGAAAGGTAGTTTCCATTGCTAAGGGAAATTAGTCCTTCTGTCATTTGCTTTCTTTCTTGGGTGCAGTAAAAATTTTTAAAAATTAGCACTTCATCCTTAACAAAATATGATAAAGTAAATCTAGTAAAATTCAAAAAGGGTAACACGCCATGGCCAACTGGATTTTATCTCAGGAATGCAAAGCTGGTTGCATTCAAAAATCAGTCAATAGATTTCACCACATTAGCAGAAATTCGAAAAAGCCATATGGTTATCTCAACAGACACAGAAAGCTCATTTGACAAAATCCAATGCTATTTCATAGTAGAAACTCTCAGAAAACTACAGATGGAGGAAAATATCCAGGCCCAACTAATGTCCTGCTTGTCATGAAGGACTGTAATGGGGACAGTGAGCAAAATACAAGTTTATAATCCCACCAAAATTAGTATATAGCACATATGTTTATATTTAAAAAGGCAAAGAAAAATCATAACTGGTTGTCTCAACACCACTTATAAACAAGCCATTTTCCACCTCATTTGTATTAAAGGTCAACTTTATCAATCACTAAATCCTTGTGTAATCTGAGTAATATCAGACCTTCCATTTTACCTTATGGTCAGGTTCAACACATCATCATCAACCAACAAATAAACAAAAACTCGGCAAGTGTTCTCTTCTGAAAGCACTGAAGAACACCATGGGTTTTTAGGGATACTGACAAAGGCATCGTACGTTTCTGCACCGTGAAACTTGCTTAAAATTATTTTTAATCATCTTGCCTTCTTCTCAGAGTTTTATCTCAGCACTTCAAACTCTCTGCTCCAAAACTACAAATCCAAGTATTCTCTCCTCTATCTCATCAGTAGGTACCATAGCACAACCACTTCCTAGTCTTCTAAAAGCCAGTGCCCCTGACCAGCGATGATGCCAATGGACAGCAGACTCCTTAAATGCATAGCTCAGCTCTTATCTCAATGAAGCACCTCCCCAGAATTCAGGCTTTACATTACCAACCTTTGCACTGTCTAGGCACCACTTTTTTTTATTACCATGGGTTCGTAATGCTTTAATATCTGATAGGGCAGGATCTTTCTCATTATTCTTTTCAACATATTTTCACGGTCATTCTTGTTCCAGAAAAACTCCAAATCATTATTTTTTTTTCAACTTCTCCCATGCCTGTTGTTTTAAATAGGGATTATAATTGGCATTGCATTAAATGTATAGATTATCTGGAAAAAAATCTTTCTTTTCACAAAATTATCTTTCTTTCTAGAAACATGATGCATATATTAATCATTCAAACATGATTCATTCATGTTTTATTTTGCATACATTAGCAAAATTTTATCTTTTTCTTCATATAGGGCCTTATGCATTGTGTTAGCTTTCTTTCTTTCTTTTTTTTTTTTTTTTTTTGAGATGGAGTTTCGCTCTTGTTACCCAGGCTGGAGTTCAATGGCGCGATCTCGGCTCACCGCAACCTCCGCCTCCTGGGTTCAGGCAATTCTCCTGCCTCAGCCTCCTGAGTAGCTGGGATTACAGGCACGTGCCACCATGCCCAGCTAATTTTTTGTATTTTTAGTAGAGACGAGGTTTCACCATGTTGACCAGGATGGTCTCCATCTCTCGACCTCGTGATCCACCAGCCTCGGCCTCCCAAAGTGCTGGGATTACAGGCTTGAGCCACCGCGCCCGGCCTGTGTTAGCTTTATTTCTATGTGTTTATTCATTTGTCCTAGTTGTAGCTGTTTACATTTTAAACTGGTTATTACTGGAATATAAGAAAGCTACAGATTTTAAGCATAATTTTGTAGATCAGTTGAATTGATAAAACACCATATATAAGTTCTACTTGTTTTTCAGTCAGTTATTTTGGATTTTCAGGCACACAATCTTATCATCTGCAAAGAAAGATAATCTCATTTTCATTTTCTTATTATATTAGCTAGAACTTATATAATAACACTACATAATAGAAGTTCTATGGATATTTTTGTCATGTTCTTGACCTTAAAGGGCATTTTAATGTTTCACATTCAGTCTAATGCCTGGTATTGTTTATTTTCAATGTTTAGAAAGTATCCTCTTTCAGTTTGCTCATAATTATTATGAAGATTGGGTGTTGATTTCCATGAAATGCTTTTTTGGCACCTATCAAACGTGTTTCTTCTGTCCTCTGATGCACATGTATGATTAAATATAATTCTACCTTTAAACAAACAAACTAGAAAAGCCTATACATAGAGAAGCTGTGCTACACCATCTATACTGATGAAGCATTTGTCATATTTTTTTAGACAAAGTCTTGTTCTGTTGCCCAGGCTGGAGGGCAGTGGTGTGTGATCTCAGCTCACTGCAACCTCTGCCTCCTGGGTTCAAGCAATTCTCCTGCCTCAGCCTTCTGAGTAGCTGGGATTGCATGCACATGCCACCACACCCAGCTAATTTTTGTATTTTTAGCAGAGATGGGGTTTCACCATGTTGGTTAGGCTGGCCTTGAACTCTTAACCTCAAGTGATCCACCTGCCTCAGCCTCCCAAATTGCTAGGATAACAGGTGTGAGCCACTGCACCCGGCCTATCATGACTTTTTAAGCATGCTTTTCAGTGCCATCATTAAGTCATCAACAAAACAGAGATTATGGGTAGAAAGGGCATTACTACTTACATGTACTGATAAGTCATTCCAACACATACTAAGCCTCTATTGGATGTAAAGCAGAGAGCTGGCAGATACAATACTAATATTACAGAGTCCTTTGGGTTTTTTTTGTTTGTTTTTTGAGACAGGGTCTTGCTCTGTCACCCAGGCTAGAGTGCAGTTGCACAATCACGGCTCATTGTAGCCTTGACCTCCTGGGCTCAAGCAATCCTCCCACCTTAGCCTCCTGAGTAGCTAGGACCATAGACACATGCCACCACACGTGGCAACTTTTTAAAAATTTTCTTGTAAGGACAGGGTCTTACTATGTTTCCCAGACTAGTCTTGAAATCCCGGGCTCAAGTGATCCTCCCTCCTTAGCCTCCCAAAGTGCTGGGATTACAGGTGTGAGCCATCATGCTTGGCCTGGTATAGCTTTTATTAAAACTTTGACATTCCTGAAAGCCTGATAAATGTCTTAGTCAATTAAATTGGATGTGATAGAAGTCAATGGATCTGCTTCCCCAGATTCTAGCAAAATGGCTGGCAAATGGTAGTTGCTCAACAAAGTTTAATGAGTGATGGAGGCAATGTAGATCTGAGAGCCACAGGGGCAAGCTATGTCCAAGTCCTTACGGGACAGTCAAGTGTCAAGCACCAGGGTGAGTGGATCTAATCACCATGTCTAGAGAATGGGAATTAAGGTCATGGGTCAGTACTTCAAGAGCATTATGTGGATAAGCTCAAAGTGAAAGCCGTCTGGGAGACTTGAGAACGGAGACTCAGAGAGTACCACTCCTCACACCCAAAGGGGCTTCCTTGACTAGGGTTTTTATATTTCTTGGCTAAGTTACAGAATGGGCTTTCAGAAATTTTCAACATGAGAGGTCCAGAAACTTTGTTTGGTGGTACAGAAATGAGCATAACTTTGAAGATCTATAGATCCTGTAGCCTATCCAGACTACTTACTTTTCCATTGAATAATAAACTAAGTTTCTGAGTTACATATTATACAGGGTAGGCTTAAACATAACGGAAGTTGCCGGGCGCGGTGGCTCAAGCCTGTAATCCCAGCACTTTGGGAGGCCGAGGCGGGTGGATCACAAGGTCGAGAGATCGAGACCAACCTGGTCAACATGGTGAAACCCCGTCTTTACTAAAAATACAAAAAATTAGCTGGGCATGGTGGCGCGTGCCTGTAATCCCAGCTACTCAGGAGGCTGAGGCAGGAGAATTGCCTGAACCCAGGAGGCGGAGGTTGCGGTGAGCCGAGATCGCGCCATTGCACTCCAGCCTGGGTAACAAGAGCGAAACTCCATCTCAAAAAAAAAAAAAAAAAAAACATAACGGAAGTTTATCTCTTGTTCACATAAATAGGCTTAAATGATTCCAACTTTTTGAGGAATTTGGAGGTGGGGAAATGGGGACAATGTTGTACATATAGTCATTCAGCAAACCAGCTCACAGAGGCTGTGTCATCTTTAACATGTGGCTTCCTGAGGCCCCCATAGATGTTTCCCTAACCCACGGAACAAGAAAGGGCAGGTGAATTTTACATTGGGGATGTTTATACACTAGGCCTGGGAGCAGAGTACATTCCTTTTACTTGTGTTTTATCGGCTAGAATGTAGTCACACAACCACATCTAACTGAAAGGGAGACTAGGAAATGAAGTCTATCATGTTCTCGGGAAGGTGAAACCATGTGATGACAAGGTAATAGTTCTTACCATGGGCCATACCGATTTTTCAGGTCCACTAAAAGATTTTTGTTATAGACTCCTTCTCAACAAAGCCTGAAGTGCTCCTAATTTTAACCCACATACTCACAGCAATCATCTTAGCTCTGCCCTTGTAGGAATTGTCAGACACTATTGTTTCTGACCATAGAATTACATTTGTCTTTGTGAGATGTAAGCAGTTTGTGGACATGAGTCTCATCTGTGAAGTCCTCATCATGCCTCATTTCTGGCAAACTAAAGATGTCATTTCCATCTCTTGCCACCCAGTCCATCACTCTGTGTTCAGCATGAAGTGTGAGGCCCTCGGCATAGGTGTTAAGAGCATGAGCAACTGAATAAGATATAGCTGGGTTTGGGTCATAAGTCCACCAATCCATCACATGTTCACGGGAAAGTTTCTTAACTAGTCTTGTCCCATATTCCTTCAACCCTAAAACAGGCATAATAATAGTATCTACCTTTAGGACTGTGTGAGTGGGTTAAATGAAGTGATGCACACTTAGCACTGTACCTGACATTTCTTAAGCAAGTTGGCTAATGATCAGCTGGTAATGGTACTAATAACTACCAAGCTGGAAATAGTAGGTGTAAAAGCTGGTCTTTCAGTATGATTAAAGTAATTTATATATGTTTAAGATAAACAGAAATATATTTGGAATGGGCTGGGCGTGGTGGCTCATGCCTGTAATCCCAGCATTTTGGGAAATTGAGGCAGGTGGATCACGTGAGGTCAGGAGTTTGAGATCAGCCTGGCCAACATGGCAAAACCTCATCTCTATTAAAAATACAAAAATTAGCTGGGCATAGTGGCATACACCAGTAATCCCAGCTACTCAGGAGGCAGAGGCAGGAGAATCGTTAGAACCTAGAAGGAGGAAGTTGCAGTGAGCCAAGATTGCACCACTGTGCTCCAGCCTGGGCAACAAAGCAAAACCTTACCTCAGGGTTTTGCAAACCATATATATACATATATATATACATATATATATGTTTTGATGTTATGTTTATATGTTATATGTTTACATGTTATATATATATATATAACATCATATATATGATGTTATTTTATATATGTATATACACACAGGATGTTATCTTTTATATGTATATACAGAATGTTATTTTGACTGTATCTAGTCTCCAACCATCTATTATCAAAGGAATTGAAACCGGGGTTCTTCCAGCCATTATAACTTAGTTGATGGGATCTCTGTCATGCACTACACTGTCAAGAAAGATGTGGGAGTTTATCAGCCATCTGGTCTACCTGATATTGGTGAGCATGTCAGACCGGGCTAATATCTTCCAAAATGTTTTACTTGTTGAAGAAGGAAGGCAATAGTTCTTCTCTGGTCAGCATAACTGCTGAAAAGCTACTCACTTCTTTTTCTAGATACTTTGTTTAGGAATTTAAAACATGCCTTACTCCAAAAGTAGATACAAAATTGCTTATATGCAAAAATATAGTTCAAGATAAAAAGAATAAGTGAAATTGTGGGAAAGTGAAAATTAGAGTAGGACAAATAAGATAAAAACCAGGGATAACATATTTACACAAGTACATATCAAAAAGTCCAGTATGAGTTGTAAAATATGGGATAGAATTTGACTGAGCTGCCTAGGATCAAAAGTGAAAGAATGAAACCTATTCCTGAAAATCGTGCATGAAAACTGTAACTATTCCTGATACCGAGTTTTGAGGAAAATGTCTCGATTGAATAACTGTATAGAGCAGGCGTCCCCAAACTTTTTACACAGGGAGCCAGTTCACTGTCCCTCAGACCGTTGGAGGGCCGCCACATACTGTGCTCCTCTCACTGACCACCAATGAAAGAGGTGCCCCTTCCTGAAGTGCGGCGGGGGGACGGATAAATGGCCTCAGGGGGCCGCATGCGGCTCGCGGGCCGTAGTTTGGGGACGCCTGGTATAGAGAATATTTGGCCATATAATATGTCAGCTCGGCTCTCTGCAACACATATGCAGTGAAACTAAGTCCTCCTTATAGGCAACTAAGGGAAGTACGTAATATTTTTACACCCATTGGTTTGAATACAAAAGGAACTGAAAAGGTCTCCCCTTCTGGATTAGCAAGTTCTGGTAGATAAGGGATGACAGATGTCATGAATGTCCAGATCATGTAGCTCAAAATCCATGTGGTTATTTTCAGTTCCTTTGAATTCCTGTAGTCAAATGCCTGATGTCTCAGGGAAGGCTTAGATAAGAATTTTTTTGCGAAAAAAAAATGACTTTCACATTGAACCATATAGATTCTTGTTGGCTTCTTCTTCCTACCCAATACAAACTGTGCTTTTTGTCACTCTTCAGGATTCTTCATGAACAACATTTTACTGTAATGATTATTTGAACTACAGTTTATTTGCTACCCACATGATTATTTTTCTCTTCTTTCTATTAAGACTAGTTGTGTGTGTGTTTTCAAATAAGTATATTGAGCACTAAGGTAGCTCAGAGGAAAAGAGTTAATAGGAACTAAAAACGAGGCAGCACACATTTTTATGGTCTCTTATTTTTGTCCTGGTGCTCTTGTAGACACAGAAGTGCAGCAAATGTACCCTTTATGGAATACAGTCTGCTGTGCAAAGGCTGTCGTGTATTTGGAATTCATTTTGGAAGCAGGACAGAGGTGTGTTTTTCATTATGCCACATTGGATTTTCGCATTCAAGAGTATAATTACCAAACCCAGCCCTCAAACCACTGCAAAAACATCACATGCTTCTTACACACATTTTTTTCCCCTTCAAACTGGCACTCAAGTGCCCACCAAGAGCCCTGCCCACAGTAGGGTTAGTTTAAAATTCTTTTTAAACACAGTTGTAACATGGCTCTCATCCACAAAACAAGTATTATTAGCACTTAAATCATAGAATTAATCTTACCTTATAGATCACTAGGTGCCTTTAATGTGCAATGACTACTAGATTCAGACCCTGAGTCAGACTGTCCCTGTTATAAAACTCTCTCCAGGATTCCAGCTCTCAGCAACACTCCAGTATCTCTTTCAGGCCTAAAATCAACATTGTGCCACAAATCTGAAGTTCAGAAGGTCAATTCAGTGTGGAGTTTAACTTCTTTTTTATTTAAGGTTTAGAAACAATGCTAAGAAGACACAAGTAGACATTCTATGCTTCTTTGCCTTACAGCCTATTTAAAGTCAGTGAGAAATTCAAAGGGCTGGGCTCTCTCACATTTTCCCTTCCTTGCTGCAAACTGGTGATTTCTTCTCTCGCTGCCCGTGGACTGGCAGACAGAAGTGACCAAGGCCCTCTCGGGTCATAAAGGTTGGACAGAAGCAGTTTCATATTGAGTTGTAGTCTAGCAGCTTAAAAGATTTAATACAGCTTTTTGAAAACTATCAGTAAAGAGGAGTAGCCATGGGGGAAAGGAAGCCACTTAGTACCTAGCATCATGTGGCACATACGCCACTGACATAATGCAAGCTGATTTTAGGTGATATATTAATGGACATTTATTCTTGTCATAGTGAAGTATTTATAGTGTTAACTTCCCTTTGAATAACATTCACTATGCACTACACATTGTTCTAAGTGTTGACCTATATTAACTCATTTAATCTTCCTAACAACTCTAGGACGAGGGTAGGTACTATTATTATCCCGATCATTATTAAAGCACAGAAAGATCAAATGATTTGTCCCTGGTTGTTCAGCAAGCTACAGGTGAAGCCTGGATTTGACCCTATACAGGTTGGCTCCAGCATCTATGCCCAACATAACCTCTTTTCAGCCCTTCTCAACTAGGCTTCCCTGAGAATCAAACCCTTCCCAAATCTCATCTTGAATTGTAGCTCCCATAATTCCCATGTGTTGTGGGAGGGACCCAGGGGGAGATAATCGAATCGTAGGAGCACCGTCCTCCATACTGTTCTCATGGTAGGGAATAACTCTCACAAGGTCTGACGGTCTTTTTTTTTTTTTTTTTTTTTTTAAGACGGAGTTTCGCTCTTGTTACCCAGGCTGGAGTGCAATGGCGCGATCTCGGCTCACCGCAACCTCCGCCTCCTGGTTCAGGCAATTCTCCTGCCTCAGCCTCCTGAGTAGCTGGGATTACAGGCACGCGCCACCATGCCCAGCTAATTTTTTTGGGTTTTTTTTTTTTTTTGTATTTTTAGTAGAGACGGGGTTTCACCATGTTGACCAGGATGGTCTCGATCTCTCGACCTCGTGATCCACCCGCCTCGGTCTCCCAAAGTGCTGGGATTACAGGCTTGAGCCACGGCGCCCGGCCATAGGTCTGACGGTCTTATAAGAGGTTTCCCCTTTCACTTGGCTCTCATTCTCTCTTGCCTGCCACAATGTAAGATGTGACTTTACTTTTTGCCTTCTGCCATGATTGTGAGGCCTCCCCAGCCATATGGAACTGTGAGTCCATTAAACCTCTTTTCTTTATAAATTACCCAGTCTCAGGTATGTCTTTATTAGCAGCATGAGAACAGACTAATATACTCATACTTTATGCAGATCAGAAATTCTGGAGCAGCTTAGCTAGTTGTTCTAGCTCAGGAATAGCCATAAAGTTGCAGTCAAAATACTGGCAGAGGTTGCAGTCATCTGAAGCCTCACTGGGGCTGAGAACCTGCTTCTAAGAGGGTTCAGTCACATCGCTGTTGAGAGGAGTCTTCAGTTCCACTGGACATGGACTTCACTATAAGGCTACTTGAATGCTCTTGATACGTCAGCTAGTTTCCCCAGAGTTTGTAATCTAAAAGAGAGAACAAAGAGAAAATCACAGTCCCCTTCATGATCTAGTCTTAGAGGTCACAAACTGTTTCTTGCCATATACTACTCATTACAAGTGAGTTACTAAGCACAGGACACACAGGGTAGGATAACTTGTCTACACCTTTAGAAGGGAGCTATATAACAAATGTGTGAACATTTTTAAACTACCATACCACACTAGCACATCAAATCTATGATTCATGGGCATTACTTCCTAGGTAACGCTGAGGTAGGCATTAATGTTAAGTCTGCATTGATTTAAGGAAAAGTGTTAGGTCAGTAATGAATGATATCGATAATGTGCTAAGATGGCAAAAATTGCAAAGAAGGTATATTCCTTTGTCCAGAACTTAGGATTCCTGCCCTAGAGGACTTTCCATTTTCAGTGCACTGTGGGAGGAGCTGAGGGGTGTCTAAAGAATTCAAACCAAAGAGATTTAGAATTTGGAAGCACCAGGCAGAGCTGAAGGAGCACATATTAAGTGTTAACTGGAAAATAAGGGACAAAGGATCATGCTTTTTTAAAGGCCACTATGATTTCTTTTAATAACAGCTTTATTAAGATATCACTCATATACCATAAAGTTTCCCCTCGCCTCTTTTATTTTCCGAGTCAGAGTCTTGCTCTGCCACCCAAGCTGGAGTGCAGTGGCACAGTCTCAGCTCACTGCAACCTCTGCTTCCCAGGTTCAAGCCATTCTTGAACCTCACCCTCCTGAGTAGCTGGGATGACAGGTGCCCATCACCACACGTAGCTAATTTTTGTAATTTTAGTAAAGGCAGAATTTCATCATGTTGGCCAGGCTGGTCTCAAATTCCTGACCTTAAGTGATCCACCCGCCTCGGCCTCCCAAAGTACTAGGATTACAGGTGTGAGCCACCATGCCCGGCCAAGTTTACCCTTCTATAAATTATACAGTTCAGTAATCTGTAGTGTTTTTAAAAAATTGTGCAAGCATTACCACTCAAATTTCAAAATATTTTTATTTCTTCCCTCCAGAAAAACTCCCATACACATTAGCAGTCACTTCCCATTTCTCATTCCTTCCAGTCCTTGGAATCCACCAATTGACTTTCTTTGTGTATAGATTTGCCTATTTTGGACATTTCATATAAGTGGAATTACACAATATGTAACTTTTTGTGTCTGACTTATTTGATCCAGCAGAGCATTATCAAGGTTCATTCACATTGTGGCATCTATTCGTACTTCATTCCTGTTTACGACTGACTAGTATTCCATTTTATGAATATATCATATTTTGTTTAATCATTTTTCAATTGATTGATACTGGATTGTTTCCACTTCACCAGTTGAAGGACATTTGTGTACCATTCACCAGTTGATGAACATTTGGGTTTTATATAGTTTTGATAATTATGAATAAAGCTCATATATGGGCTTTCATTTCTCTTGAGTAAACACCTTAAAGTGAGATTATTGGATCCTGTGGCAAGTGACTGATTCCTAAGTGGTATCATGTGTATTCCTACTAGTAGTACAAGAGAGTTCCAGGTGAGTCACATCAACTTCCATCAATGAGTGTTAATCTCTTTGTTTTGTTTTTGTTAATTTAGTCATTCTGGTAGGTGTGTACTGGCATATCATGGTGTTCATTTACATTTTCCTAATGACTGATGGTGATGAGCATCTTTTCATTTGCTTATTTGCCATTTCTATGTCTTCTTTGAAGAAGGTCTTTTCAAATATTTTGCCCTTTTTTAACTGAGTTGTTTATTTATAGTTGAGTTTTAGGAGTTCTTCATATATTTTCCATCAGATATGATTCGCAAATACATCCTTCTGGTATGGGTGTTGTGCTTTTATTCTCTTGTATATAGTGTGAAGCAAGGTTCTAAGTTTTCATTTGTTTTACATGTGGAGATCCAATTGTCTCTCTGCACTATGTGTTGGAAAGACTCTTGCATTGTTTTTACACTTTGGTTGAAAATCAACTGATTACAAATGTAGGGGTTTATTTTTTGTACTTTTCATCACGTTCCATTGATCTAATATGTTTATTTTTTTGCACTGTCTTAAATATTGTAGCTTTATAGTAAGTTTTGAAATCAGATAATATAAGTCCTCCAACTTCATTCATTTTCAAAATCATTTCAGTTACGTAAGTCCTTCATATGGCCATATAAATGAGATAATTCACTTGTTAATTTCTGCAATAGAGAGCCGGGCATGGTGGTGTGCACCTGTGGTCCCAGCTACTTGGGAGGCTGAAGCGAGAGGATCATTTGAGTTCATAGGGCAGAGGTTGCAGTGAGCCAAGATCGTATCACTGCACTCCAGCCTGGGTGACAGAGCAAGACCCTGTCTCAAAAAAACAAAAACAAAACAAAAACAAAAACAAACAAAAAAAAAACCCAGCAACTCTACAGAAGTAAGCCTGCTGGTTTTTACAGAAATTGTGTTGAATCTATACACAAATCTGGGAAATATTGCCATCTTAACAGTATTTTGTGAACATGGAACATCTCTACAATTAAAACTTTATCTCAGAAAAGTTTTGCCATTTTCAGTGTACAGTTACTACATTTTGTTAAATTTATTACTAAGTATTGGGTTTTTAAAAATTCTATTCTGAATGGAATTGTGTTCTTTAATTTTCACATTATTATCAACATATAGAAATACAGTTGATCTATATTACAACATATAGAAATACAGTGGCTAATGCCTGTAATCCCAGAACTTTGGGAAGCTGAGATGGGTGGACTACAAGGTCAGGAGTTCAAGGCCAGCCTGGCCAAGATGGTGAAACCCTATCTCTACGAAAACTACAAAAATTAGCTGGGTGCAGTGACAGGTGCCTATAATCCCAGCTACTTGGGACACTGAGGCAGGAAAATCACTTGAACCTGGGCAGCAGAGGTTACAGAGAGCCAAGTTCATGCCACTGCACTCCAGCCTGGGTGACAGCGTGAGACGCCATCTCAACCAAAAAAAAAAAAAAAAAAAAAAAAAAACAGAAAGGAAGGAAGGAAGGAAATACAGTGGATTTTTAATATTAATCTTGTATACAGTGACCTTGATAATCTTGCTTATTAGTTCTAATAGTATTTTTGTAGATTCTCTAGGATTTTCTGTACAAAGAATCACATTATAAATAAAGAAAAATTTACTTCTTTTTTTTCCCCAATCTATATGTCTTTAACTTCTTTTTCTTACCTTCTTACCCTGGCTAGAACCTCCAGTACAATGTTGAATTACAATTGTGAGATTGGAAATCCCTACCTTTTTCTTGCTATCAGGGAAAGCATTCAGCCTTTCACCATTTTATGTAAGGTTAACTATAAGTCTTTCATAGATGCCTTTCAGCTGGTTGAGAAAGTTTTGTTTCATTACTTGTTTATCTATAATTAAGAGATACCATCTGGCCAGGCACAGAAGCTCACACCTGTAATCTCAGCACTTTGGGAGGCCAAAGCTGGAGAACCACTTGAGCCCAGGAGTTGGAGATCAGCCTGGGCAACATAGTGAGATTCTGTCTCAAAAAATAAAAAGAAATAGTTGGGAATAGTGTGCATACCTGTAGTCCCAGCAATTCAGGAGGCTGAGATGGGAGGATCTCTTGGAGCCAAGGAGACTGAGGTTGCAGTGAGTTATGATTGTGTTACTGTACTCCAGGCTGGGTGACAAAGTGAGACTCTCTCTCTGTCTCTCTCTCTGTCTCTCTCTCTCTCTCTCTATCACACACACACACACACACACACACACACACACACACACACAGAGAGAGAGAGAGAGAGAGAGAGAGAGAGAGAGAGATAGTGACTATTCTGTGTGTGAGAAGCCTTCACTCTCTCCTAGACCCCGAAGCTTTTTTCTGCTTGCTTTTATTTCCCTAGTGACTCACGGGAATTCAACCTGAAGTGCAAAATCCAAAGAATCCATCAAGACATTTTTATTCTCTACATTGTAATTGACATGGGCTTCTAAAGCAAGTACAATGTGTTCTTCAACAGCTTGTTTGTTTAGTAAGAATGAGTCCCTAAGTTGTTGATAATTGGGATAAGAATATCAATATCATGCAAAAGTTGTGCTCACTCAAATGTGATTTTTCCTAGAATTTTAATGTGTCATGTCAGCAAGTAAGAGCAACTAAAGGCAAAGCACCACAAGCCGTGAGTGTGAATAGAATCCACAGTTGCCCCACAGTCTTATCCTTGGCTCTGTTTACTTTATTCACTGCTTCTCCCCAGTGTATTTTTTTTTTTAATTTCCTCCGTAATTCAGCAACATCAATTGTTCTTTTTAGCCCTGCTTAATTTATCTATTGCTGCGTAACAAGCCACCATGAAACTCAGTTGTTTAAAACAACACATTTAATTTACCCATGTATTGGCAATGTTGGGCGGATCTCCTCTCTGCTTCACAGCATCTGGGGCCTCAGCTGGGATGAATCCAGTGGATGAGAACTGGAACATCCAGGGGCTGGCTGGGTTTCTCTTTTCTCTTCTCTTTTCTCTCTCCTGTCCTCCCCTCCCATCTCCTATCTCTGTACATCTAATTCTCTATCGCTTTCTAACCCCCATGTAGAAAGCTCAGGCTTCCTCGAAACATGTTGATCTCAGGGTGACTGAATTTCTTTTACATGACAGCTGACTTCTCCCAATGCCAGCATTCTCAGAGTCCATGGTGGAAGCTCCAAGCCTTCTTATGAGCTAACCTCTAGAATCTTAGAATATCACTTTTGCT
This sequence comes from Saimiri boliviensis, assembly GCF_048565385.1. Classification (NCBI taxonomy): domain Eukaryota; kingdom Metazoa; phylum Chordata; class Mammalia; order Primates; family Cebidae; genus Saimiri; species Saimiri boliviensis. Next base: position 41,576,766 of record NC_133453.1, read on the forward strand.
GCATTCTATTCAAGTAAGTTACAAAGGTCAGTTCAGATTAGAAGAAATGGGTACTAGATTCTACCTCTCAATACCAAGAATAGCAAAGAATTTGTAGCCATCCATTATCCATCTAAAGCCCCTTTCATCAAACAATGATGCCTTTTTTAAAAAGTTTGTTAGGCTGGGTATGGTGGCTCACACCTGTAATCCCAGCATTTTGAGAGGCTGAGGCCTGTGGATTGCTTGAGATCAGGAGTTTGAGACAAGCCTGGCCAACATAGTAAAACCCTGTCTCTACTAAAAATACAAAAATTAGCTGGGCACAGTAGTTCGTGCCTGCAGTCCTGGCTACTTGGGAGACTGAGGCAGGAGAATCGCTTGAACCCAGGAAGGGGAGGTTGCAGTGAGCCTAGATTGCTCCACTGCACTCAAGCTTGGGTGACAAAGCGAGACTTCTTCTTCTTCAAAAAAAAAAGTTTGTTAATTTAAGAATCATATAATTTAGCCGGATGCGGTGGCTCAAGCTTGTAATCCCAGCACTTTGGCCGAGGCGGGTGGATCACAAGGTCGAGAGATCGAGACCATCCTGGTCAACATGGTGAAACCCCGTCTCTACTAAAAATACAAAAAACTAGCTGGGCGTGGTGGCGCATGCCTGTAATCCCAGCTACTCAGGAGGCTGAGGCAGGAGAATTGCCTGAGCCCAGGAGGCGGAGGTTGCGGTGAGCCGAGATCACGCCATTGCACTCCAGCCTGGGTAACAAGAGCGAAACTCCGTCTCAAAAAAAAAAAAAAAAAAAAAGAATCATATAATTTATAAAATTGGAAAAGAGAGTTTATTTTTTATGGAAAGTTACAATCTGAAAAGTGGTCATTCCAACAGGTCGCAAAGTGTGGCCTCCAGTTGAAGCCAAAAGGCTAGCACTTTGAGGGAGAGAGGGATAAGACAATAATTTAAGCTGAATGCATTGGCCAAACATACATATTCAATAGGTTATGGGGGAGTATGAATATTCATGAGAGTGGTCCCGATACATGCATATTGAACAAACATGTATGTTACATATGACCCACATTCACCTTGAGGTGGAGACTTAGCATTTATTTATTTATTTTATTTTTTGAGATGGAGTCTTGCCCTGTCACCCAGGTTGGAGTGTAGTGAAGCAATCTTGGCTCACTGCAACCTCCACCTCCCAGGTTCAAGTAATTCTGCTGCCTCAGCCTCCCAAGTAGCTGGGACTACAGGTGTGAGCCATCATGCCTGGCTAACTTTTGTATCTTTAGTAGAGGAGATGTGGTTTCACCATTTTGGCCGGGCTGGTATTGAACTCCTGATCTCAGGTGATCCTCCTGTCTTGGCCTCCTAAGTGCTGGGATTACAGGTGTGAGCTACCACACACAGCTGAGTCTTAGCAATTAAATATGTTATAAATAGGTCCTATATATCAAAAGGTCTTTTCAGGATGTAAGGCATTCAAGTGCACAGCCTCTGTAAACCAGCCAGAACCAGTCCATGGTTGTTGGTATTCCTATCAGGAGAAAGTTACCGAAATTTGTCTGTTGCCCAATCAAAGCTGTAGTTATGGCTTGTAGAATAGAGGGATAGGGTCAGCATCTGGTAGTGGATGAGGTGCAAATTGTTTCAATATTACTTTTCTTGAAGCCAGCGATGGTTGGCTGCTAAAGAAAAACAAAAAACTTTGTGGCAGTTAAAAAATAAGTTTGTTCTTTAAGTGCAGGATGGTTGACTTCACCCTTGCCTGGCACAGCCTTAGGTCCTGTTTATAATTTGGTATCTAGCCAGGTATGGTGGCTCATGCCTATAATCCCAGCAGTTTGGAAGGCTGAGGTGGGTAGATTGCATGAGCCCTGGAGTTGGAGATCAGCTTGGGCAATATGGTAAAACCCTTTCTCTACCAAAAAAAAAAAAAAAAAAAAAAAATTAAAATTAGCTGGGCATGGTGGTGCATTCCTGTAGTTCCAGCTACTTGGGAGGCTAAGGCAGGAAGATCACTTCAGCCTAGGAGGTAGAGGTTGCAGTGAGCAAAGATCATGCCACTGTGCTCCAGCCTGGGTGATAGAGCAAGACTCTGTCTCAAAAATAAAAATAATAATAATAATTTGGTACCTTATTGCCACAAAAAGCCCATTTTGTCACTCTTATGACCTCTAGTTTAACATTAATGGTGGTCAGTTGTGTCTAAATCACAAAAGGGAAGGGTTATAATGAGGCGTGTCTAACCTTCCATCTATCATGGCTGGAATTCAGTTTTTAAGGTTTCTGTAGGGTCCTCTTGGCCAACAAGGGGTCCATTTAGTCTGTTAGGGGGCTTCAGATTTAATTTTTACTTTATAAGTTTAAATACTACATTAATTATATTTATTTATTAGTAATTTAGCATATCTTTTTTAATTGTGCTGGTATAGTCATCTTAAATTGTGCTTGCTGTTAGTAATTTAGGTACTTCTCTAAGGATTAAGTTCATAGATTATGAGTGGTTTGCTTCAACTCTATATTCTCCACAGACTTGTGGTTTGGAGTGCAAGATTTCACAAAACTCATCATTTTCAGGAATATATATGTCATGTATACACCATTTCAGCAGCAACATTTGTAAATACACATCTTCACAGTTCTAGTATCTCCACTGAGTGTTTCAGATCTCTGCTTATATTCAACATTAAGAAGCCCCAGTGTCCTCTTGTACTCCTTGATCTCAGTACAGAAGTATATGGTTACCTCAAACAACACTCGTTCATCAAGCAGAAGCTGTCAGAAAGAAGCAGTAATAAAATCAATCTGCTGTGATGAAGATGAAGGTTGACCTCAAGGTAAAATTGGGAAAATGATTTTTCAGATTATTGCTGCTTCTGTTCTTTTTTAAATTTGGCACATTGTTACATGTGTGTCATGAAAGGTAGTTACGTGTAAGGTTAGCTGGAGACATGTAAAGCATTTCAGCTGGCATAATGCTGGAAGAGTGTGTGTGTCTGGCTCATCTGTCATTCAAGGGCTCTGCTGAATTTTTTCCATGCTTTGTGTCCTTACTACCCCTTTGTTAAGTACTTTCCAAAACACAGGAACACTGGAAAGAAACCAAACACCATGTACAACTAAAGCTAAGACACTGACTTTTCTTCAAGTCACATTCTGTGTGGACATAAAAACACATGCACACACACATGTGTGTACAGGTGCCCACACACAGACACATCTTAACACTTAGAACTTGAGCCCCACTGCTGAGGGGTGGATCCTAGCACCAGATTTCTGACTTAAAATTTCATGTCAAGATAAACACATTTATAAGAAAAAAAAAATACAATACTGAAAAAATTAGCACCATTGAAGTGTTTTGAAACCTTATAGTCGCAGGCCAAATTTCAACAAAAATTTCTTGACAGCCTGCTGTATATGTGGCGTTGGTATGAAAAGAAGTAATTCATTTCCTATCACTCGGTTGCTTGGACTAAAAATCTAAACTACACTCTGGCTTCTCTCTTTTCCAAGCTCTCAGCAACTGCTCTAGAATCTGCTGTCCCAAATAATGTTGATTTCACACTCTTCTCACCACTTCCCTGCCACCCTCCTAGTCCAAGCCAGCATCTCTTTCCTGGACAATGGCAGGAGCCTCCTCCTTCTCTGTTTTTCTACCTCCACCTCCAGCTGCATACTGTCTGCTCTCCAAGCAGCAGCCAGGATGACCTTCTTAAAAATCAAATCATAGCCTGGCACGGTGGCTCACAGCTGTAATCACAGCACTTTGGGAGGCTGAGGCGGGTGGATCACTTTAGGTCAGGATTTCGAGACCAGTCTGGCCAACATGGTGAAACCCCATCTCTACTAAAAATACAAAAACTAGCTGGGTGTGGTGACTCGAGCTTATAATCCCAGCTATTAGGGAGGCTGAGGTGGGAGAATTGCTTGAACCCGGGAGGTGGAGGTTGCAGTGAGCTAAGATCATGCCATTGCACTCCAGCCTGGCTGACAGAGCAAGACTGTCTCCAAACAAAACAAAACAGAACAAAACAAAATTTTTAATCAGATCATGCCCTCCAATATCTCTCCCACAAAGCTCACAATAAAATCCAAACTTCCTACCATGCCTTCAGGCCCCTGGCTCTCTCTCCTGCCTCATCGTCCACACTCTCTTCCCTGCTCATGCTACTCCAGCTGTGCTGACCTGCTCATGATACTTGGAACACATCTAGTTCATGTCCAGCTCAGGTCCTTTGCATTTGCTGTTTCTTCTGCTTGGATTCCTCCTTTTCCCCAACCCTCACTCCTGCCTTCAGAAATTCACTTGATTTTGTTCTCTACACAAATGTCACTTCCTCAGAGAGGCCCTTTCTGACCTAAAACATCATAGGTAGAATAGCAGATTCCCAGCTTCTCACTTTGTCCCCTTACCTATGTTTTTGTGTGTTAACAGCCCTTTTCAGTAACCAACATTAGGGTTTGGTTTTGTTTTGTTTTGTTTTGTTTTGTTTTGTTTTTGTTTTGTTTTTAAGAGACAGGGTCTTGCTCTGTTACCCAGGCTGGAGCGCAGTGGCATGATTATAGCTCATTGTAATCCCAAACTCCTGGGCTCAAGAGATCCTCACACTTTAGCTTCCCGAGTGACTGGAAATACAGGCATGTACTGGCATGCCTGGCTAATTTTTAAAAGTATTTTGTAGAAATGGGGCCCTGTTGCACAGGGTGGTCTTGAACTCCTGGGCTCAAGCCATTCTCCCACTTTGACCTCCCTAAGTGCTGGGATTACAGGCATGAGCCACCACACTAGCCTGTGTATCTTGTTAATTGCTATTATCCTAGTGCTGAGAACAGTGTCTGTCACATAGTAAATACTGAATAAAAACCCATGCTGGAAGAGCATATATTGAGAGGCAAGCTTGGAAACTATCAAGATCATACAATATGATTGTGTTGTTATAGATGTGTATACAAGGTGTTTGAGGAGCACAGGAGGATAGAGTCACTGGCGAAGTGTTTTCAGCTGGGTCTTGAAGGATGGGTAAGAATTCACCAGATAGAGGAGTCTGTAGAGGACATTTCAAGCAGAAGAAATAGTAAATGCAAGGGTCTGGATATAAAAATATTAAGCTGGGGAAAAGCATGTCATTTTATTATTCCCGGATAGCAGCGTGTGCTCAACTCAGGCCCAGTAGTGACTTTTCAAGGAATTTGGAAGAGCCATTGGATCTTAATAAGGTAAAATAATCTTCAGTGTTTCAGAAAGATTCTGCTTGCAACTGTATGGTGGTCAATTTGAGGTAGAGAGACTTCACTGTCCTCCTGGACAGAAAGAAGTGGGAATGGTGAGAAGGCAATGGATGAGAGGTGCATTCTGAGCACAGATTGAGAAGGCTCAGTGACCTATCTGTGAGGGACAACAGAAAGGGAGGCAGAGCCCCGAAGGTTTTTAAATTTGTGTGACTTGATGGCATTTACCTTGATAGGAATGCAGAAAACAAAAATGCACACATTGAGAGAGTAAGGAAGAGGAACGGCGGTCCTTCACATCTGCCCAGTTCCCTTCTCTCTGTGCCCTTGAGTAGCTGTTTCCTAATTTCTAGCCGTTAGTTAACAAATCACACAGGGCTGGGTTCACACCTGCTCCTGCTTCCACCCACTGAGCCTTGGTTAGTAGGCTACACATGTGTGCCTGCCTCTCTCTTCCCTTGGGAGTAAACCTCTCCCAGGTGACTCTTTATCTGTCTTGAAAATAGATTCCTAGCAATTCTACCCCAGCAGACATGCTCAGACTTGCCAAGTCCTAAGGGGAGACAAGATTTAAGATCAAGCCTGGACCTACCCCAACAGCGTGTACAATGTGATCAGGCTTCTGGTCTGATTTGTATGTAATTTTTTTTTTTTTTTTTTTTTTTTGAGACGGAGTTTTCGCTCTTGTTACCCAGGCTGGAGTGCAATGGCGTGATCTCGGCTCACCGCAACCTCCGCCTCCTGGGTTCAGGCAATTCTCCTGCCTCAGCCTCCTGAGTAGCTGGGATTACAGGCACGCACCACCATGCCCAGCTAACTTTTTGTATTTTTAGTAAAGACGGGGTTTCACCATGTTGACCAGGATGGTCTCGATCTCTTGACCTCGTGATCCACCCGCCTCGGCCTCCCAAACTGCTAGGATTACAGGCTTGAGCCACCGCGCCCGGCCTGTATGTAATTTTTAAATTACCCAACTAAATGCTTTTCTATTATCGAAAAGAAAATGCAGACAATACAGAAAGACACAAAGTGGACTTGAAAGACTCCTTGAAAAATAAAGGAGAGGTTCAAAGTAGCCTTTCACATCTACTTGGTATCCTTCTGCATTGTCTTCTTCAAGCCCCCTCCTTGAAAAATAATCTTACTCTCCTTCTGAGAGTAAAATATATCTTTTTGGCCAGGCGCAGTGGCTCACCCCTGTAATCCCAGCACTTTGGGAAGCCAAAACAGGCAGATCACCTGAAGTTAGGCATTGAAGACCAGCTTGGCTGACATGGTAAAACCCCATCTCTACTAAAAATACAAAAATTAGCCAGGCGTGGTGGCGGGTGCCTATAATCCCAGCTATTTGGGAGGCTGAGGTGGGAAAATTGTTTGAACATGAGAGGTGGAGGTTGCAGTGAGCCGAGATCACGCCACTGCACTTCAGCCTGGGAAACAGAGTAAGACTCTGTCTCAAAAAAGAAAAAGAAAAAAAGAGGAATCTTTTTTTCAGTGCTTTATTCTATGTAGTTACAAATAAATATAGTATAAAATATGTATATTAATATAGAAACAAGATACGGTTTTATAGATTATCATCTTTGGGCACAGAGTAATTTGAAACATTTTTTCCACTTAAAAATCTGTCTTCAGGCCAGGCTGGATGGCTCGTGCCTGTAATCCCAATATTATGAGAGGCCAAGGCAGATGGATAACTTGAGGTCAGGAGTTCCAGACCAGCCTGGCCAACGTGATGAAACCCTGTCTCTACTAAAAATACAAAAATTAGCTGAGCGTGATAGTGCATCCCCGTAGTCCCAGATACTCAGGAGGCTAAGGCACACGGATCACTTGAACCCAGGAAATGGAGGTTATGGTGAGCCGAGATCATGCCACTGCTCTCCACACTGGGCAACAAAGTGAGACTCGATCTCAAAAAAAAAAAAATCTTTCTTCAAAGGTTTTCACATTAGTTAGTATAAATCCACTTAAATCTTTAGAAACTTTGGAATGATATTCCATGGCAGAGAAACATGTTTGTCATTTAATCATTCCCCTCCTGACAGATACTTGGGTTGCTTCCAAGTTTTCAAGATTATAAACAGTGCTGCAGTGACTATCCTTGCACACCTTTTTTGGTATATGCTCATTGAGATAGATCCTTGAAAGTAGAACTGGTGGGCAGGCCTAAAGTTTAATTTTGCTAGAAGCCATTAGTTTTCTAGTCTATTTTATTAGGTGCTTCTGGATAACAAGATTTGTGAAATTGTAAAGTCAGTTATTTCTTGACAGGACCCATCCTAAGGCTAACATTAATCCAGAAACGAACCCACCAGTCCCCCTGATAATTATGCTGTATCTCAGAAAGCTAGGAATATTTGGCCACAGACATGGTTCTTTAAGCTTTTAAAGCTTTTCTGAGCCAGTTGTGGTGGCTCACGCCTGTAACACCAGCACTTTGGGAGGCTGAGGCAGGTGGATCGATTGAGCCCAGGAGTTGAAGACCAGCCTGGGCAACACAGGGAGACCTCATGTTGACAAAAAAATTTACAGATTAGCCAAGTGTGATGGTGTGTGCCTGTGGTCCCAACTTCTTGGGGGACTGAGGTGGAAAGGATCACTTGAGCCTGTGATAGAAAGAAAGAGAAAGAAAGAAGAAAAAGAAAGAAAGAAAGAAAGAAAGAAAGAAAGAAAGAAAGAAAGAAAGAAAGAAAGAAAAAGAGACAGACAGAAAGAAAAGAAAGAAAGAAAAAAAGAGAAGGTGGGAAGGGGAAGGAGGAAGGGAGGAGGGAGGGAAGGCAGGAAGGCAGGCAGAAAGGAAGGAAGAGGAGGAAGGGAGGAAAAGAAAGAGAAAAAGGAAGAAAGAGAGACAGAAAGCAAGCACGCTTTGCTGGAGGCTGAGCAACCTAGCAAGACCCCATCTCTCCAAAAACATTAAAAATTAGCCAGCCACATTGCTGCAATCCAGCCTGGGTGACAGAGCAAGACCCCATCTCAAAAGAAAAACAAACAAAAAAAGAAAGAAAGTAAAGCTTTTCTGGGGCTTGCTAATAAGTTCAAGACCTGGAAAAATTGTTTCCTTCAATATATGAAACAGAGAACATAGGCCGGGCACGGTGGCTCACACCTGTAATCCCAGCACTTTGGGAGGCCGAGGCAGGCAGATCACCTAAGATCAGGAGTTCGAGATCAGCCTGGCCAATATGGTGAAACCCTGTCTCAATTTAAAAAAAAAGAAAGAAAGAAAGAAAGAAAGATAGAGAACACTGAAGTTAACACAGATTTATTAAATTCCTACAGAATGTATCTTGTCAATTTTATTGATCTTAAATTTAGTATTCATAAATATTTCATTGTTGGAATGCTCCTTAATTCTTTCCCTGGCCTGCTTTCCTCCCTAGGTTGAGGGACCAGCACCAATCCTCTTGGTTTCTCCTTCCCGTATTCAGAGAAGAGATTCACCTAAAAACTAACGTAAAGTCTTTCTTTTTCTCCTCTTTAGTTTGGATGTCTTTCTAAGGGGGATTGCCTTCTGCAAGGCAGCTTTAATCGGGACGACAGTTTGGGGATGGAGCTCCCTTCCCCAGGAGGGGGCAGTATTGGGGAGAGAACTGCATGTGTCCAGTGGCAAAAACGCGGGGAGAAATTCTTTTCTTCGGTCTTCTGAGAGAGCCCATGAGTCTTCAGTTTTCAGTGAGACCTTAGTGGGCAACAAAACCAATTCATAGGGCAGAGGCTGTGGGTCACAGGCTCCCCGTTGCCGGGATGAGGTGGCAGGCAATGCAGAGGATCTCTGTCTCAATTCAGCTCTCATTCTGAGTATCGGGCTCTTTTTCAGTGTACTTGTTTTCCTCTAGCGCTTAATTCTTAGGAATGACATAGCATCCTGCTACATTTCGTCATAAAAGTATTGTATTTCAGCAACACTTTGGGTTAATCAATCCTTTCAAGATAGGCTGGGAGCCTAATCAACAACAGTGTTTGTATGGGAAAATGCATTCAGGATTTCCAACTAAGAACTTAGACAGGAACTTCTGGAGCACCATCCATCCCTGACTGGGCGCTTTTCACACATCCCACATATGAGATGACCGGACATTTCTGTTTTCCAAAGAAGTTTGTGATTCCCTGGGAAATGTCCCAGGCTAGGGAGTTTTTTGTTCAAGGTTTCTCTATAATAAGTACTGTGTGGGATGCTTTTGGATTGACCTGGCTAAAAATATGTGTTTTTTAGCTGGTGATCTTGTAGTTTACAAAATGATCCGCAGAATTTGGCAGTTTGCAGGCCTTAAAAGCTTGAGAGGCATTTCTAAGAGTACAAAGGTTCCCTTTGGCCATTTGGGCCACAAAACCCTGAAGGTTCCCTTGTTGGAGATTGCTGGTGGTCCTTCCTCTCGCCTGGGGCTCTGCCTGGAACCTTTAAAAGTGAAGTGGGCCAAACTCTGTTAAAATTATATGAATTGCTCACTACTCCTTACCCTTATCCCCATGAAAAGTACCTGATTGTAAACATCTCTTTGTGGATATAGCCAAGATCTGGTGACTTCAGTTTCCCGCTTTGTCAGACAATGGAGGTTGATTTGTGTTCTTCATCTTATAGTTCTCACCCACGCATCCAGGAGAGCTCCAAGGTAGCAATAAAGGTTCACCAGTGGATTTCAGTGTTTGAGAAAGTCTCTCAAATGTCCTATGTTTACTTCTCTGAAATAAAACTGCACAGAAAAAGAAAACATCAACTGTCTTTTGCTTTTGGCTGAAATTGTATAAACTCACCAGTTGAGACATTGGCCATACGGAGATGAGGAAGAGCTGGTCCCTATTTTCAGTGTTTTCGCTGTCTAGCAGGATACTTGATATGTACTCAACACACGCTTGTTGAATTAAATTCAGAGCCAAGAAACACTTGAGGTGATTACATTCACTAACTCTGTCATCCTTAAATGGCCAGATCCCACAGTTATTCCTCCTCTTGGCCACTGCACTGTCCCTACTCAAGAAAATGTAGGCCAGGCGTGGTGGCTCATGCCTATAATCCCAGCACTTTGGGAGGCTGAGGCAGGCAGATCACCTGAGGTCAGGAGTTCGAGACCAGCCTGGCCAACATGGTGAAACCGCTACTAAATAATACAAATTAGCTGGGCATGGTGACACACGCCTGTAGTCCCAGCTACTTGTGAGGCTGAAGAAAATCACTTGAACCTGGGAGGTGGTGGAGGTTGCAGGGAGCCAAGATCACACCACTGCCTGCACTTCAGCTTGAGTGACAGAGTGAGGCTCTGTCAAAAAGAAAAAAAAATGGTTCAAGAATTTACCATTGAAACACAAAAGTTTTTAGGAAAAGAGGGAGGAATCTGTGTATTTCAAACATAGTGTGTGTGGGTTGTCTGTGATGCTTGGCTGTTAATAAAGGGAAGAGTAGAGAGGCTTAACTCTTCTAATTCCCTCATATTACCATGGAGCCTGAGGTTATCTTATTAGCACTTTGGAAGCCTTGGAAACTTGGCTTTGAGGATCTAGGAAATGAAATGGCACTGGGCAAAGACTCCTATGCATGTCTGTGACTTACTTTAGTGCTACGCTGTCCAATCCAGTAGCCTCTAGCCACATGCGGCTCTGGAGCCCTTGGAATTCAGCTAGTCCAAAACTGAGATGTATTATAAATATAAAACACATACCAGGTTTCAGACTTAGTGTAGGGGGAAGAAAGGGCCTGAAATATCTCACCAATGTTTTGTATTCATTACATGTTGAAAATATTTTAGATATGTTGGGCTAAATAAAATATATTATTGGGCCAGGCACGGTGTCTCATGCCTGTAATCCCAGCACTTTGGGAGGCTGAGGCGGGCAGATTACCTGAGGTCGGGAGTTCAAGACTAGCCTGACCAACATGGAGAAACCCCGTCTCTACTAAAAATACAAAATTATCCGGTCGTGGGGGCGCATGCCTGTAATCCCAGCTCCTGGGGGTGCTGAGGCAGGAGAATCGCCTGAACCCAGGAGGCAGAGGTTGCAGTCAGCTGAGATCACGGCATTGCACTCCAGCCTGAGCAACAAGAGCAAAACTCTGTCTCAAAAAAATACATTATTAAAATTAATTCTACTTTTTTATTTTTAAAAGATGGCTACTAGAAAAAAAAAGATGGCTACTAGAGCATTTAAAATATGTTGTATTATATTTATGTTGGATAACGTGGCTGTAGTGGCTAGGAGGACAGACCCCCACCTAGAGGGCGCTAGAGTCCAGTGCATGGGCAGAGATGCCACCGAATGAGACTGCAAAGGCAGGAATGTTCCTAGGAGAAAATGTCAAACAAAGCAGGGGGAGTAAGATAAACTCCCCAACGTGCCTGGTTTGCAGCCTGGCTAAGCACACAGGGATTTCCACCCTCTCTTCCCATCCCCAGCACTTCGATTTCTTTTGTGTGGACTCCTGTCCTAGAGAATCGTGTGGGGATGAGGTGCAGCTCTCTATGACTCTAACTAGATTTGGCTTAGGGTTAGCTTCTGAGATGATACCAGGTTCTGCATGTGAAATCTATGTTGTAGATTACTGAGCTGTTTGATATGAGCTCGATACCATGTCAAGCTTAGGAAATCTGATATTTCTATGTATTTAGTTGATATAAAATTTTCAGATAATATAATTTATGTGTAAGAACTTGCTTTATTATTTTTCTAAACTGACATTGTGGATTGACTCATCGACACTGATATCAAAGTAGGAATGACTGAATTTTGTGTAGTACTTTACAGTTTTCAAAGTCCTTTTCAGCAAATTATCACTTTTTATTGTCACAACATCTTGTGAGGCAGGCAAGGCATGTATAGATTTTTATCCATATGTTACAGCTAAGAAACCAAAAAAAGGTTGCCTTGACCAGCATTTAAAAGCTGTTAAGTGACAGAACTGGGAATGGATCATGGAAGATCTGATTGGATATTTTGGCTTCTGGTCTCTGGTGGCTTCTACTGGTGGTGCATAGAGGGTGACCGAGGTGGGGCAGGGAGTGAGTGGTCCACAGCTGTCTGAATTCAAGCAATTCTGTTCCCTTAAGGGTGAGGAAGATAATTTACAGGGTTTGGATATCAAGATTTGGAAATCTGCCCTTAGGAAATCGAGGTAAGGGGCCTAATTGGAGCACTGCCGTCACTCAGCATGAATGCCTTTGAAGTCCCTGTCTCTGTTTAATTCTTTCAGTGGCCTCTCTGCTCTGAAAGGTCCTGCTGGTTTCTACTCAGAGAGAAATTCTGAGCATTAGGCAGACCCCAGCAGAGGGTGCTGGGAGCCTGCTTCAGGGTAGGATGGGTGCAAGACCTGTCCACTTTGCCGAGATGGATCACTGGAAGAGGAGAAAACCTAAGACAGGAATGGTTGTTAGAGCTTTCCTATCAGCAGAGTAATGATGCTAGTGACCACGGTAGAAGTTCCGCCTGGGAGGTGTGGTGTGATCTGGAAATGTGAAGTGGTCTGGAGCACATTTCCTTAGTTTCCATTATTTGTTTAAGTCCTGAAATGGCAGTCAGGAACAAGCAGGGAATGTGAGACAGAGAAGTTAGGAACTCAAAGGACTGGGGAAAATGGTAGCAACAATCTCTGCGTCAGTAGCACAGATCCAGTTTTTCTTGGCCACACTTCTGTGTTGTATTTAGATTACCATCATCTGGCTGGGCACAGTGGCTCACGCTTGCAATCCCAGCACTTTGGGAGACCGAGGCGCCTTATATTTTTTTCAGGCAGACAAATAGTTTGAGAAGGTACACATACCTGATTATTGGAAAATTAAGACCAAGAGTAACACCCATCACTTATCTCATTTAATTGGCCAAAACTTGTCACATGATCGCAAGGGAAACTGGGAAATGTAGGCTTTCTCCACTGGGCAGCCGTGTGACCTGATGAGGACCTGAGAACAATATTGGGAACCTGAAGTCTGTCACAAGCTCCTTACTATTATAGCAATGAGAGCTACTCTTAAGTGCTGATATTTATTTCTGAAGATCTATCCACCCCACTTTCCACCACAGAAAAAAAAAATGCATTTCCTAGAAAAGTATTGTCTCTTTAAACAGTTTGGTTATTAGTTTGTGATCCAAAAGTAATTTAGAGGCTGGGCACAGTGGTTCATGCCTGTAATCCCAGCACTTTGGGAGGCCAAGGAGGAAGGATCACCTGAGGTCAGAAGTTCCAGACCAGCCTGGCCAACATGGTGAAACCTCATCTCTACTAAAAATACAAAAATTAGCGAGGTATGATGGCATGTACCTGTAGCCCCAGCTACTTGGGGAGGCTGAGGCAGGAGAATCGCTTGAACCCAGGAGGCAGAAGTTGCAGTGAGCCAAGATCGTGCCACTGCACTCTAGCCTGGGTGACAGAGTGAGACTCGGTCTAAAAAAGGGAAAAAAAGGTAATTTAGAGGCAGAGAAGTTGCTGGTGGTTATAGAGAGCCATCCCCATTTTCTGCACCTTCTCCCTTTCTTAGGACTGAAAATGTCCACAGAAGTGATAAAAACAAATAGCTATTTTTTGGGAGGGGAGGGAAAGAGCAAGAAAGTTGCTACCCCAGGCTCCTTGGTTCTGCTTTGGTTTGTAATAGCCCAGTTGACTGAAGTTGGACAAACGTTCCCAGTATGGCATCTCCCCTTAAGCTGCCAAAGAATATGATAAAAATTGCTGGCAGGCACTGTGGCTCACACCTGTAATCCCAGAACTTTGAGAGGCCGAGGCAGGCAGATCACCTGAAGTCAGCAGATCACCTGAGGTCAGCAGTTCAAGACAAGCCTGCCATCATGATGAAACCCTATCTCTATTAAAAATACAAAAACATTATTTAAAAAAAAATTAGTGGTGGCAGGCACCTGTAATCCCAGCTACTCAGGAGGCTGAGGCAGAATTGCTTGAACCCAGGAGGCAGAGGTTGCAGTGAGCCGAGATCATGCTATTGCACTCCAGCCTGGGTGACAGAGCAAAAACTCTGTCTTTAAAAAAAAAAAATTGCTGCTGCAAAACAGAGCTGGAAGTTGAGTGCAAGAACCATGAAGCAACTGAGAAAAGTGATTTGCCAGTGGAGAGGGATAGAGCAAGCATTGAAGTGCTGTGGTAAATTATGAAATGTGGAGGCTGTTCTGACAAATTTAGGGGTTACATTCTCTTCCCTGAAGGAGATGCCCATCCGGCACATGGCTAACCCAGGAGCACCTCTACACCTGCTCAGTTTGAAAAAGACTTCAGGGGATCAGTCCAAGAGTCTGAATCCATGAAAGTGTTTCTGAAAAGCTGAAAAACAGTTTCCAGGATCTCTCCTGCAGATAGTAATTTCTAGAACTTTAGTACTCTCTTGACATACCTTGGGGATATTTGACTGGAATGAGACCAGTGTCTGAGACAGACACTAGGTAATTCAGGCTCTGAAAGAAAAACAATAGGAGAGGAAAATCCAGGCAAAGATTCTGATTGCTATGCCCAGGGGCAAGGACTCCAACAGTCTGGGAGGACTCTGGAATGCAGTTATCAGAAGAGAATGCCTGATGGTGCCCTCCGCTGGAGGATCTCTCAGATCCAGCCTTTCTTCCCCATTCCCACTGCTACTGGGCCTGGTTCTCAGGATTCTCAGAGGCTTATCTTGCTGCCTATCTTGCTGATAACTTGTCTCCAGGCCACTCACCTTTTGTTTCTCAAAGCTGCATATTATTGCCATAATTCCCCAAATCCTTTTCATTGTGAGCCTTCTTTACTTCAGAATATACCAAGTAAAGTTATTAGAGTTGGCCGGGCGTGGTGGCTCAAGCCTGTAATCCCAGCACTTTGGGAGGCCGAGGCGGGTGGATCACGAGGTTGAGAGATCGAGACCATCCTGGTCAACATGGTGAAACCCCGTCTCTACTAAAAATACAAAAAACTAGCTGGACATGGTGGTGCGTGCCTGTAATCTCAGCTACTTAGGAGGCTGAGGCAGGAGAATTGCCTGAACCCAGGAGGCGGAGGTTGCAGTGAGTCAAGATCGCGCCATTGCACTCCAGCCTGGGTAACAAGAGCGAAACTCCGTCTCAAAAAAAAAAAAAAAAAAAAGTTATTAGAGTTGTATTATATTTATTTTTTATTTTTGTTGGAGCCGATGTTTTTATTTTTCTTACTGTACATTTAAACGCTTGTACATTAAGTATGTATGACTTTTGTAAGAATGAAAAAAATGAAGTCAGTTTTCAATGCCTCAAAAGTTAGGGAATGGGAGGCACAGTCAGGAGCTACTTTGGCTCTAGGTTCTTTTCTGACAGGTCTAAATATTTCGGGCTACACTTGAAGCCTCCAAAAATAGTCCTACTCCAACTCTCAAATGCGCTCCTCCCTCCTCATTCAGCCTAGTCTCTGAAGGAAATCCTGCCCATTTTGCTTACAGCATCCAGCTTCTGCTCTTGTCAATCCTGGCCCTCACAGCTTACTTAAGTCACAGACATTTTTCCAGATTTTACCTTCCTAGACCATATTAATCTTTTTTTTTTTTTTTTTTTTTTTTTCACTCTGTCACTTAGGCTGGAGTGCAATGGCGCGATCTCGGCTCACTGCAACCTCTACCTTCTAAGTTCAAGCGATTCAGGAGACTCTGGCTCCTGAGTAACTGGGGCTACAGGCACATGCCACCAGACCCAGCTAATTTTTGTATTTTTCGTAGAGACGGGCTCTTGCCATGTTGGCCAGGCTGGTCTCGAACTATTGACCTCGTGATCCACCTGCCTTGGCCTCTCAAAGTGCTGGGATTGTAGGCATAAGCCACCACATCTGGCCAGGACTGTATTAATTCTCAAGTTTATCTGTCATGTCTATGACATTTTATTTATGTCTGTACCTCATCCCTTGGAAAATCGATTACGTCCTTTTAGTTATTGCCAACTATTTTATTGGTGTGAATCTTGTATCCTAAATAAATTCCAAGTTATTTGAGGACAAGGGTGAGATCTTGTAAATTCCATGCTTTCCTCACACCATCTCAAGATAATTATATTTTGAGAACTTTATTTTCATCTTTGCTAGATGACTTAACGTGTGTCAGACCACTGTGTCATCCTTCCCACAAATATTTGTAGGAAGATTTTATAGGGATGGTGATCATAAATACAAAGGAATACAAAGCTAATGGGGGGACTTGGGGTGTCAGTAACAAGCTATGTAGCCTTGGGAAACATCAACTTTGCCCTGACTTGCCAATCAACCATTCTCCCTGTGACTCTTGTTGACTATTTCGATCACTGTTCCATCTCCATCCTTAGCAAACTGTGAATCCCATTTGTGAATCTCTGTTCATTTATCTTCTTTTCTTTTTTTTGCTTTTTTTAAAAATTTTTTTTTAAAGATGGGGTTTCACCCTGATGGCCAGGCTGGTCTTGAACACCTGACCTCAAGTGATCCACCCACCTCGGCGTCCCAAAATGCTAGGATTACAGGTGTGAGCCACTGCACCCAGCCCATTTGTCTTATTTTCATCAGTATTGGAGGTACCCTTTTCTCCATGGAACAAGCCCTAAATTTCATGAGTAGGTTAGAAAGCCCAGCTCCTCTATGGCCTGGACTTTTAAATATGCTAATCCACTGCAATTGTCACTAAATAATATGAACTTGTGTCATTGAACATATGGCTATAAAACCTCTGTTTTGTTTATTCATGTATTTTGTTCATTATCTGTATGATCTAGCAGGATGTGATGCAATTAATAGTTGATCATAGATTGTAAACTCTGAGAGGGTGCAATGTTGTACTGTTTAATGTGCCTGGGGCAGCTCCTGGATGGCAAAGGCATTTCAAAATCATTGCTAAATGATGCCTTTAGAAAAGGTAACAAACTTGCCGGGCACAGTGGCTCACGCCTGTAATCCCAGCACTTTCGGAGGCTAAGGTGGGTGGATCACCTGAGGTTGGGAGTTTGAGACCAGCCTGACCAACATGGAGAAACCCTGTCTCTACTAAAAAAACAAACACAAAATTAGCTGGGTGTGGTGGCACATGCCTGTGATCCCAGCTACTCAAGAGGCTGAGGCAGGAGAATCGCTTGAACCCGGGAGGCAGAGGTTGCCATGAGCCAAGATCACACCTTTGCACTCCAGCCTGGGCAACAAGAGCAAAACTCCAAACTCTGTCTCAAAAAAAAAAAAAAAAAAAAGGCCATGAATTAAAAAACCCATCTCTGAGTCCTCAGTGTTTTGCTAATGACAGAACCAGATAGAAGGAAAGTCTGAGCAGCTCTGATCTTAGTTAAGCCCCATTCCTGATTAGCAGTGTGACGTTGTGCTAATTATCTTACCTCTCCAAACTCACTTTTAGAAGGAAAATGTGGAAGATTATAGTACCTATCTCATAGTATTGTTGTGAGGATTAAATGAGATATCACAAGTAAAGTGCCTAGGAAAATTTATAGCTATCATTTTTGAAGTTGTTTCCATTGTTTCTTAAGATAAAGGACAAGCTGGGCGTGGTGGCTCATGCCTGTAATCTCAGCACTTTAGGATGCTGAGGTGGGCAGATCACTTGAGGTCAGGAGCTTGAGACAAGCCTGGCCAACATGGTGAAACCCCGTCTTTACCAAAAATACAAAAATTAGCCGGGCATGGTTGTGGGTTGTGGGCACCTGTAATCCCAGCTACTTAGGAGGCTGAGGCAAGAGAATCGCTTGAACCCTGGGAGTGAAGGTTGCAGTGCAACAAGATCGCGCCATTGCACTCCAGCCTGGGTGACAGAGCAAGACTCCACCTCAAAAACAAATAAACAAAATAAAATAAAAGACAGCTGAGTAATAATTGAATGAACCAGTAGCTTCTCAGTATAGCTGTTCAGTTAAATTGGATCTATGAAATCTCTATTACCAGCAGAAGTCTGCACCTTTCAGTCAATTCAGTTGGGTGGCTATTATCCAGAGCCATCCCCTTTTTCTGCTCTTTCTGAAAGAAAATACCCACAGAAGTGATAAAAATGAATGGCTGTTTTGCAGGAGGGGAGGGAAGGAGCAAGAAAGTTGCTACCTCAGGCTCCTTGGTTCTGCTTTAGTTTTAATAGCCCAGTTGGCTGAAGTGGGACAAGCATTCCCAGCATGGCATCTCCCCTTAAGTTGCCAAAGAGTATTGATTGCTAAAAAGCAATGAATTTTTGTTTGGTTTGTGGGAGGGAACGCAGTCTGCAAGGTCACTGAAATTTTATTGTTGGAATGTTTCAAACCAATGTAAATGTAGAGGCAGAGTTCACAAAGAACACAACATTGAATCAGAGAGAAAACCAGACAGAGCAGTATCTTGGGTTCTTCTGACATTCTCTTCTTGGACCTAACAACTCTTTGCATTTTAATAATCTACCCCTCAAGTTAAAGGCACTGGTAGACCAGGTTTATAAAAAGGTGTATAAAAAGACGGACGACTTGACTTAGTGTATGGCCTTTGAGAAATCATCTGAAAAGAGACACAAAGCCACAGGACGGAGGCAGTGGGCCTTTGGCTGTTACTTCCTACAATCTTTTCTGCTTTTGTGAAAGGCTGGAGGGACAGCTCTTTTGAGTCTTCATGCAGAACCCCCTGGATTTTCATTTGGTCATGAAGGTAAGACTTGGTATTGCGATTCCTGGATGTCTCAGCTTTGCCACCGCCCCCTCCTGGGGCTATTTGTGCTTTCAGTGTAGCAAAAAGAACAAAGCCCAGAGAAAAAGCTGTTCTTGCCACAGTAAGAACAGCATAGGAATTTATAAATTGGATGGAGAATATTGCCCAACTCAACAGGGTGTAACCATTTTCTTTCATAAAACCAGATCGTCGCCAGGCGCGGTGGCTCAAGCCTGTAATCCCAGAACTTTGGGAGGCCGAGGCGGGTGGATCACGAGGTCAAGAGATAGAGACCATCCTGGTCAACATGGTGAAACCCTGTCCCTACTAAAATACAAAAAATTAGCTGGGTGTGGTGGTACGTGCCTGTAGTCCCAGCTACTCGGGAGACCAAGGCTGGGGAATCACTTGAACCCGGGAGGCAGAGATTGCAGTGAGCCAAAATCGAGCCACTGTATTCCAGCCTGGTGACAGAGCCGGACTTTGTCTCAAAAAAAAAAAAAAAAAAAAAAAAAAAAAAAAATCATCTTAGAGAAAAAGAAATGGCAGTGTCTTATTATTTTGTTAATAACAGACAAAACACTATCAGCCACTGTGCAAGTTTAATTCAGAAGGGAGAAATGTTTCTAAGAGTAAGCCTGACAGACTCTTGCTCTAGTGGCTGGGATTGCAGGCATGTGTCACCACACCCAGCTAATTTTGTATTTTTAGTAAAGACAAGGTTTCTCCGTGTTGGTCAGGCTGGTGTCAAACTCTGGACCTTGGGTGATCTGCCCACCCTGGCCTCCCATAGTGTTGGGATTACAGGAGTGAGCCGCCATGCCGGGACTATTTGTTAATGTACATTAATGTTGCAAACTAGATTTTATGAGTAAACATTTCTGTTATTATTGTCAAAAAAAAAAGTGTAAGCCTGGCACCTTGTCACCATTTGGTATCACACCATTTGGTCCTGTAGTAAGAATGAAAGACTAGAGGATACAGTTTCTCAGAGTCTCTTTGTCTTCTCTAACCTTGATAATTTCACATCTCTGGGACTGTATGATGAAAAGTTCTATCTGCCCAAGCACAACCTTCTATGAAAGACTTTGAAATGGCTTCTCAGCATATAGTTCTGGTAATGTTGGCCCACCTCACCCAGCTGAGGAGTCTCTGGTGTATGGGAAGATAGGGTGCCATACAGCTGAGGGAAAGGAACTAGTGAGATGCTTAATAAAATCCAGGGACAGTTCATTGCTAGTGAAGTTATAGGGTTGTTTGAGTTATTTTGTATAAAAGAAAATGGATCAGAGGACAATGTGACCCAATCTTCAACTCCTTTTTCACATCCAGTAATTTGCACTGTGAATTGAGTCAACTGGATCAGCAATTCCCACGTTGCAATAACATACTGAACATTTTACTGAATGTTTTCTGAGTTTTTACTATGTTCCAGGAACTGTTCTAAACAAATTACATGTAATATTTCATTTAATCCTCACAGTTTTCTGAGATACCTATTTGTATAATACCCATATGATAAAAAGAAAAAAAATAAGGCTCAGAGAGTCTCAAGCTGATCTAAGTTTACACAGCTAGTAAATGGCAAAGACAGAATTGACTTCCTCAAAATCCTAAAGCATAATTCATTTCCTTCAATATTTACAGAACTTTTACATATCTTTAAATAGTCATTGTGGGAAGATGGATGCTATTGTTTGCATAAATGTAATTTTTTTTTTTTTTTTTGAGACAAGAGTCTTGCTCTGTCACCCAGGCTGGAGTGCAGTGGCATGATCTTGGCTCACTGCAACCTCTGCCTCCCGGGTCAAAGTGATTCTCGTGCCTTAGCCTCCCAAGTAGCTGGGATTACAGGCATGTGCCACCATGCCTGGCTAATTTTTATATTTTTATTGGAGACAGAGTCTCACCATGTTGGCCAGGCTGGTCTCAAATTCCTGGTCTCAAGTGATCCTCCCACCTTGGCCTCCCAGAATGCTGGGATTATAGGTATGAGCCACCATGCCTGGCCTAAATAAAAACAATCTTTTAAAAAGAGAGTCATTTCTTGCATCAGCTCCACACACTGACATAACCTTCTGAAATGTGATCATAGTTCTTCTCCCTCCATCACACTTCCCCATCCAACATCTTCAACACCAGCCTGGGATAGGGGGATTGAGCAGTGGAGAGGGGCTGGGGAAGGATGTATGGGAGGTAGGTAGGCAGTGTTCCAGATCCTTTTTCCAGGGTATTTCCCATCTAGTTTCTTCTGGGATAGCAAGAGCCTACAATCCAGGCTTAATTGTGAGCAAAATGAACCATATGCTCTGGCGACGGGAGAACCTGTCTTCAACATACCCTTTCCCTTACTCCAGCACACACAGGTCTAGAAGAGTCAAGTGTCCTTGGTGAGCAGGGATTTTCTTTGTTCCTTTTTTTTTTTTTAATGGAGTTTCTCTCTTGTTGCCTATACTGGAGTGCACTGGCACGATCTCAGCTCACTGCAACCTCCGCCTCCCAGGTTCAAGCTATTCTCCTGCCTCAGCCACCCAAGCGGCTGGGATTATAGGTGCCTGCCACCACGCCTAGCTAATTTTTTGCATTTTTAGTAGAGACAGGGTTTTACTATGTTGACCAGACTGGTCTCAAACTCCTGACCTCAGGTGATCCACCAACCTCCCCTTCCCAAGGTGCTGGGATTACAGGTGTAAGCCACAGCACCCGGCCAAGTAGGGATTTTCTAAATGATGGTGCTAAGATTAGAGGATTATAATAAATGGATAGAAAGCTTGGAACACAAAAATATTCCACCCTTCTTGAAGTGGGGAAAGAGAGCAGGAAAAACAAAGTAGCTTGCATGCAATTGTGTTTCAAATGCATTATGGTAAATATCTTCCCTGTTACTCAAGGCAGCTCACCCATGCGGAGTGCCAAGGGAGAGGAATTCTGAGGTTTGTTTTTATTCATATATTTTCAGCTTCACTGTAGATACTGTTGTGTATAGTAATTCCTAGGCAGATGTTACAATGTGGAATTTCTCTGGGCGGTTTAGTTGGCGTTTTTAACAGGACTTGGATTAAAAATCTTTCTCCTCAAAAACTGGTTCAGTGATTGAAGCCGAAAGGAACCCTGGTTTGAAATCTTCTCCGAAAAAAACCTAAGACAATCAGAACAGTCGTACTTTCTTTATTGCCATAGGTTTGCTGTGAAACATCACAGGTTTAGGCCACAGGATACTCTCAGAGACTTCCCACCCAAGGTGGGGAGTCACACCAGTCCATGGATCACAGAAGACCCCTTGTGAGATTCCCAGCAGGTGGAAGTGTTAGAGATATTACTGTGCTTATAGGACCCCAGTACAGAGTTTATGGGGTCCTGTGTTTGAAAGCAGCAGTACATACACCATTTCCTTTCCTGTGACTGTCCTCTTTTCCTCACGTTCCCCTTGTAAACTAACTGAAAACCTGGCGGATTTTGACTTCTAAAAGCTGAAATTGGAAGAGTAAATAAAATTATCAGGAGAAGAAAGGGCAGTTTGATCAGCCGAGTGGCCTTAATATCACCCCATTATGAATTTCTGTAAGCAAAGCTTCTGAATTGTCAATTTTATCAGCCAAATGTAATTTTTGTGTGTCTGTGTGTGATAGAATAAGTACTGCACATCTCAGCCACGCTATGCCTTTCATTTTTCTCCTCAATTCCCAAATGACTTTGAAGAAGGGAAATCAATAAATCAATTGGTACTTTGTCCAATACCTATTTCAGTGACATCACAGCACCATTTTCTAAAGATTGGACATTAGTTACGGAAAAAGATGGAGACACTTTCATTTGATAATGTATCTCTGTCTTTGTGAACAAGAATACAAAAAGGAATCGTGAATTGACCTTGCAAATAGTAATTTTTGTGTTGACCCTATCAAAAACAAAAAAGGGATAATTATAGAAAGGATGATAAAATATTGTTTATATCCCAGGATTTATGATAAAGTCAGTGGGTAGTGTGTTTTCGGCTTATCCTACAATATTTCATTCAAATAAATTTTCCCTACTTTCACTAAATCAATTTTTTTGTTTTTTGTATTTTTAGTAGAGACGGGGTTTCACCATGTTGACCAGGATGGTCTTGATCTCTCGACCTCGTGATCCACCCGCCTCAGCCTCCCAAAGTGCTGGGATTACAGGCTTGAGCCACCGCACCCGGCACTAAATCAATTTTTTATTAGTTTTTTTTCAAATCTTATTTTAGAAATTCCTTCATGTTGACCCATAAAAATGATACCAAAATCTAACACTTAAAAATCTACAAACAAAGCCGGGCGCGGTGGCTCAAGCCTGTAATCCCAGCACTTTGGGAGGCTGAGGCGGGTGGATCACGAGGTCAAGAGATCGAGACCATCCTGGTCAACATGGTGAAACCCCGTCTCTACTAAAAATACAAAAAATTAGCTGGGCATGGTGGCGTGTGCCTGTAATCCCAGCTACTCAGGAGGCTGAGGCAGGAGAATTGCCTGAACCCAGGAGGCGGAGGTTGCGGTGAGCCGAGATCGTGCCATTGCACTCCAGCCTGGGTAACAAGAGCGAAACTCCGTCTCAAAAAAAAAAAAAAAAAAAAAAAAAATCTACAAACAAACACTTAAATTAAGGACTAAGTTAGATCTGGTTTTTGGAGAAAAAATACACAGCTTGGAAGAATTCTTTTATAATACCAACAATACCACCTTTCTTATTGCTTTGTTTGTATATTCATTCATTCACATACTTTCAAATATCCAATATTTTTTGTTTTGTTTTGAGACAGGATCTTGCTCTTTCACCTAGGCTGGAGTGCAGTGGCACAATCCCATTGAACCCCCCCTGGGTTGAAGTGATTCTTCTGCCTCAGCCTCCTGAATAGCTGGGATCGCAGGTGCCCGCCACCACACCTGGCTAATTTTTGTATTTTTGGCAGAGACGGAGACGGGGCTTCACCATGTTGGCCAGCTGGTCTTGAATTCCTGGCCTCAAGTGACTCACCTGCCTTGGCTTCCCAAAGTGCTGGGATTATAGGCGTGAGCCACTGTGCCTGGCCTCATGTATCCAACATTCTTAAATGGGGATAAAACAATAAAACCATATTTTTCTGGTCTTTCCTCCAGGTATGTCAATGTTATATGTAACTTCATTTCTAAAATTCAGCCTCCTTTGGAAGCAACTGTGACACTCTTTTAAAGATCTTTCAGATTTTGCTATTATTAGAATAGTGTTAGAGGAATATGCCTAAGAAAGCTAAAATACGTGGGATCATAATAATCACAATGATAATGTGTGCTCTCTAGTCAAACTGTACTGGACTGAGGGTCAGAAGAGTAGAGTTCCAGCCTCAGCTCAGTGCATGGGGCCTTTCTCACCTGGAGTGTGATCCTTTGACTCCCTACTCAGTTCAAGCTTCTCACCAGTAAATTTTAGGTTTCCTTCCAAATTTGAAATCCTTTGTTTTTATGATTCTCTTTGAAGAGGCTTTGAGGACTTGGCATTCAGATAA
This sequence comes from Saimiri boliviensis, assembly GCF_048565385.1. Classification (NCBI taxonomy): domain Eukaryota; kingdom Metazoa; phylum Chordata; class Mammalia; order Primates; family Cebidae; genus Saimiri; species Saimiri boliviensis. The sequence goes on from NC_133453.1 coordinate 41,601,042, forward strand.
TTGTTAGGAGTTGTAGGTTCCCAGTGAAAGATGGATTTGTGTAAAAGGAGAGTCTGCAGTCCTCTACCTGTGGAAGTATCGACCAGGAAGTCTCTGGCCGTTCAGCAAAGGTGTGCTGCCACACTGGGTCCAGTGGCATGGTCTGTGGGTTCACAGTCTAACTGCTTTCACCTTGACCTTCCCTAAACATTAGTCATATCTTAAAGCCTCTAAACCCTTCCTTAAGTCTATGAAGTCAGAAAGAGACTCTGTTGCTGACTTTATTGCAGCCAAACCAGCAAGTCTCATCTGAGTTCCTATTTTTTGCTGGGATCACCTAAAACTCTTAGAAATAAGTGACTTGGAAAATACAGTGAGAAGTAATTAGGTTATCTAAAATATTAAAAGGACTCAAACCACTGCTACACACATACACACACACGTACATATTTACATATGACATACCTATATATGTGGGCAAACACATATAATGGATATATTATATATGGATATGGGCAAAGGAGGTGATCTCACCTGCAAATTTTTTCAGCAATATTTAGACCTAGACAATATAATTAGTTCTCTCTCATCTTCTTTGCTCTGCAACAACAGGGAATTAGGAGGGAGCTTGGCCCTGTGCTCCCTTCTGCTCAAGGGGCCTTATCTGGAGGGCAGGTGAGGAGTCCGCCTGAACACTGTGCTGGGAGTCTCCGCAGCTGGCTACAGGGCCTACCCGAGGCCGGAACACGAGCGGGGCTGGCGCTCGCCGCAGCTCCCCCTACCGGGAGTCTGGGGCAGCGCCGGTGGCCGGGTCCCGGGTGGCACAACCGCTTCCCAGCCGCCCGCTCCTTTGCGGCTTTGCGGGTGGGATCAGCAAGCTGCCGCCCGCGGGTCTGGACCGCGCAGAGCGGAAGCGCTCCGCCCGGGTAACAAGCATTTTCTAGCACAAGCAGTTAGTTGCAAATAAACATCTGAAACGCCGGTTCTGTAAACCGAGTGCCCACCGCACGCCTCTAAACGGGCGGGGCCCTGGGGGTGGTGGGGGTGAGAGTGGTGGGAAAGATGCTGTGCCTGGGAAGGAGCCAGGGGTAGGGGTGGGTGCAGGGAGGCACCCCACCAAGCGCTCCCTGAGTTCAGAGGCGCTTAAGTTGCCAGCGGATCAAGGCTGATCTCGGGAGAGGTAAACGACCGTCCTTGGTACACCGAGCCCTTCGTCCCTGCGGGAATCTGCGTGCGCCTGGGGTAGTCCGCACCACCCACCCCAGCTGCGGTGGGATACCCGGACCCGGGAGAGAGCGCGTCAGCCGGGCGCAGCCACTTTGCACTCGCCGGTCCTGATACGAAAGATAGTTAATTGGGGCCTTCGAAATCAAGGACTAAGGTGAGCCGAGGAGTCCCCAGCCCCTGGCTCTCGCCTTTGCGACTCTCTCCGTGTCCTGAGTCAGAGCAGCGTCCGCAGGCCAAGTCCTTTGGGATGAAAGACACAGGTGCGAATTAGTTTCAAAGTGGAGGTTGCTGACAGGTGAGCAGGGTCGCCAGCTCTTTGAAGGGCCCACGGTGCGGAGGCTCTGGGAAAGGTGCAATTCCGTACGCGTGTTAGCGCAATGCGCACTCCTCTGGGCCTGAGCAGTCACCAGTTCTGCCAAGTGGGTGCTGCTCCGGGTACCCACTGGTGTGGTGGGTAAGTCGGGAGCAGAATAATGAAGCGCATTACCTGGGAAGCCAAATTTGCAAAGCTTAACCCAATCCTCAAGGGCACTTTCTGTAGAACAAGCCGTTGGTGTATAGCAGCCATACACCTAACGAAGATATGGGCATAAAAAATGATAGAAAATAATGGGGTGAAAGTTGGACCGCCACCAGGCTTCTTGCCTTCGCCTCTTCCGCAGGCCGAGGGCAGTTCTGAATCAAGTGCAATGCTCAGTGGGTATCATCCGACTTCTCCTGGCTTTGCTGAGGTCCTGATCTCTCTGACCCAAGCAGAAATTCCCCAGCCTCGAAGCAGCCCGGAGACTCCATGCCCCAAGTTGGCATCCCCAGACAAAGCTTCAGGGAGTTGTGGGTAAAGGAAGGCCGACGCTCAGGGCGTCCCCCCGCATCTTCCTGGGGATCTTCTGGCAGGGGATGCGACCTGCCTGTGAAAGAGTCGTCTCAGCCCTTTCCCGTATGGGTTTCTCAGGTATCAAAGGGAGGCTGTGACGACCTTCTCCAGCTGCCCACACTTTCTTGCCGGACTCGGCTGAATCCGAGCGCAGAGACTGGTGTCTTCCCAGCCACATACTCTTGATTCCCAGCCGGGTGACCAGCCCAGCTCAGGGGGTGAAGGATGGCGGTAAAGGGGAGAGGAAGGGATTCGTCTCCTGCCTGCTTTCTTCTTCTCTCTGCCTTCTCAGAAGTTGGGCTGCTGCAGAGAAAAACTTTCTAAACTACCTCCCCACTTTCTGGAAGGTTTTGCACACATCTCCCCTCCCCCCAATACACATACCTTTCTCTACCCCCTGCTCCTCCCACTTTCCGGGAATGTGTAATAGGTGTGAACTGCGACTAAGCCCAGTGTCTATAGCAGAGCCACAAGCTAAATGTGGGAAGGGAGTTCACTAGTGTTTTTCTCTTAAGTTGCTGATACACCCGTGGCAAGGGAGCTTGGCTTGTTGGCCAGTAAGACGCCAAGCCCCGGGCGCCTAGGCTGTGAACACCTCGCGAGAACTGGGTCGGACTTCTAGGTCCCTGGCTTGGGCCCTTAGGCTCTGCCCGGGGCCAGAATCAGGTTCCTAAGAAAACAGAGGGTCAAACAAGTGATCTCGCTACTTTACCCTCCCTGCCTGACCCCACCTCCCCACCACCACTTTTCTTTTCTTGTTTTCTTTTTTGGTTGAGGTAGCCCAAAGCTGAGGTGCAGGAGTAGTGAGCGATGCCGGGACTGGCTCTCCTGGATTTAGGAACCGCCGGAGGGCGGAGGAGAGTCAAAGGGGCATCCAACTTCTTTTGTGAGAGAACGGCGTTTACTTTCCGCAGGAGCGGGCGGGAAGACCTCGGAGCTGAGGGCTTCTTGGGATGGCTCTTTGAGCAGGTAATTCTGCGGCGAAATCCAGAGCGGGTGACTGACACGCTCGGTGACGACCATGCGAGGCAGCACCCTTTCCGGTGATCAAGATGATTAACCTTCCGGCCTCGCGGGTGGTTGGATCTCCCCTCCTCCTTCACCCTCCCTTCGTACGGAATTAGGGGGTGCTCCTTTCAAGGAGAGACCGGAGACTCGAGACGTGGGCCCTTCCTCGCCTCCGCGCGGCCTTTCCTCGGAGCCGGGCTGGGGAACTGGGAGAAGCATGCAGACCAGTCCCTTCTTGACGCCCACCTCGCTGAATCGGGTTCACCGGCCCGGTCCCGCACGGTCCCCTGGGTCATCTCCCCCCGTAACCACTTGTCTGAAACTTACCAGATTCCAACCTTAAGGCAGGAAAAAAAGTGTTTCATATACAAACCGATCAGGGTATTTGCAGATAATTGCGAATGTCAAATACTCGGGCGTGATGACAAAGTGCAGAGATTGCCAGGGCCAGAGCTCGGCCTGAGGGGCGGGGGCTGCTGGCGGGGCTCCAGGGCCACCTCAGGACTGCCCAGAGGCGGGTCTGCGAGGGGGTAAGGCAGTCAGCCGCAACTGCCAACAGCCCATTTAACGGAGACGGCTGCTTCTTCTACCCCTCCGCTGTAGAACTGATTCATGGATTCATTCACCTAGTCTGTACTGGAGCTCCGCTCAGGGAGGCGGTGGATACTGCACCAGCCCAGCTCTCTCCCCCTCACTCCCCGCCCCGGATGCACAAATACCCCACTGCAAGATGCCCCACAGGTGATATTCCTGGGCTTCAGTTGGACGCCTAGGCCCAATGCGAAGGCCCTGCCAGGCGGTGCTCCCAGAGCTAATGTCCTGTGGCAGGGTAGGAGCGAGTTACAGGCCACTTTAGGACAAACAACTGCACCCTTCTGATGCTGAGATTGTTCCTCAACAGAAATAAAGAGGGACATTAAAAATATAAAGAAAGAGGAAGAAACGAAATACTCGACTGACACACCCTAGTCCTCCTACTGGGTTGCAGGAAGCCATCGTGGTGCAACCAGAGCCTGGGTGCACACAGCCTACCGGAGCTGACCCTTTCAAGGTCTCAGTGACGGCAAAGGTGGCTGTTCTCAACAGCTTTCAGGGTAACTCCTCTGAGACCCTACTGTAGGCACGCTCAGAATGTTTCATGGGCTTTGAATTCTATAGAGAGATAAAGAGAGGGTGGAGGGTGTTGTTACTCTTTTTGGATTCCACATCTACTGAAAACTGAGTGGATCAATTATTGGTGATACCATGATGTTGGTGGCAAGTCTGTGGCTTCTCAGGCCAGAATCGCAGGGGTTTGGGGGCCTGGATGCTGGGGCCGAGAGGAGCAGTGGAGGTGGGGACACCCCATTCTGCCTTAGGTGGCATAAGCTGCAGTCACTGAGGCCCTGACCCTGGGGTCCTGTGTCCTAGGACAACACGGTGGTGGTGAGGGGCAGGGGGGTGGGTATATTGGAGAAGGGAAGGTGAAAGACCTTGAGCTGACTGCTGTCTTTCCTTCCTGAGAACTAAAGAATGTGGTGGGGATTCTTCCGAAGCCGGGGGAAGGAAAGACCATTTCGTGCTCGAGGGTGCATCTGGGCTGCAGAAGGAGGGCAGTCCGGCAGACTGCAGGGAGCCCTCTGTGCCTGTCCCTCACCCAGCCCTCAGCCCTTCTTCCCCTTTCATTGAATGCCTGAAGTCAGAGCCTACCTGGAAACCCTTAAAATTTTGCACTCCACTTGTCAGAGGTTTCCAATGATGACAAATTTAGAAAACGTTTCGGTTGCAGCTCGGCACCTAAGGCTGAGAGTTGGGGGAGGGGAGGCTGTTGGATAAAAGCTGCTTGGAAAAGAGACTTTCCTCCCGGCTTTTTTTTTGCCGCGCGTAAACTGGCCGGTCTGGATAAGGGAGGGTGCGGGGCTAAGGCCTCCGGCTTGGGAGAGCTCCAGCAGACTGAAAGCCGAATCCGCGGAAGTTATCCTCCTGGTCCCTTAGCCGCGGGCCAACAGGAGCGTTCTGGATGTCCTGCCCGCCCTTCACGCCCTTATCAGGAAGGCCTGACTCTGGTGGAAAGACCTGGCTTGAGGTCTCTCGGGAGAAGCAGCGTGGCCAGTTCTTCAAGGGACTTGCCAAGGTCCAGTGAGGCTGATGTAGAAACCCAATAGCTCTGTCCTCAGTCTGGGCGGCCAGCTGGGGCTGCACGTGTAAGATGTGATTCTATTTGACTTTCCAAATCAAAGTGCATTGATTGAGGCCCAAAGAGATCACAGAGCATAGCTGCCTTAATTAAACCTGCTACAGACAGACAAATCACTTCTTGCTCTTATAAATAGAGCTTGGGGAGATGGCACAGGATCTGGTAACAACCAGGCTTGGGGGACACTCTTAAAAAAGGAAAAGAGTACCGAGACACAGAAAAAGCATAAAAGTGGTTTCCACATCTTCAGAAAATAGCTGAACTGAAACCAAAACATGGCACAGCAGGCAGGTAATGGGGGAGACCCTAGGTTCCCAGAGCAGCTCAGTGGAGGCGGGTAGCCCAGGATGGGACCAATAGTGGAAAAGCAGGGAGCCCTAGAGAGACCACAGGTTGTTTGGACGAAGTCAGGTGCCCATTGCTGAGGCTCTGAGCTACCCTACTCAGCCCTGCACTTTCATTGCCAATCCACCATTCCCTGCCACTGATCTCAGCTTCCTGGTACTGAGAGACAGAGATGGAGGACAAGTCCTACTTCAGCTTGGCCAGCTTGGGGGACAAGGGCTGACCACCAAGAGCCCAGAGATGGCAACAACTGGGATGGTGGGTGATCACAGGAGTCCAGCAGGGAGCAGATGGGAAGAAAAGTTGTCTGTGATATTCTGGGAAAGCAGAAAATGGGGAGTATGTACACCCACAGCTCAGATCCTGCTGCAGCCAACAAGGGCTGGGGGACGATCTTGAGAAGGGTCAGGTGCTCCTACCCCAACTCTTGGGTGTCCAGAAGAGGTTAGGTGGGTGGTGGCTCTGGGAAGAATGGGCAAGATGCCCTTCACTTGGAATGTACAAAGGGTCTGGTCTGTCTCCAAGTAACTCTGAGTCTCTGGAAGTTACCTGGTAGGGGCAACCCTCAGTGGACTTCGGGTCTTAAAGCCTAAAACCAGACGAACTAAGGGAAGACCATCAATCTTCTAGCTAAAAGTGTAAAGGAAAAGTTGTCTATAATATGTAAATACAGGAGATGTAAGCGCACAGGTTTGGGTGGGGTCCTGGTAACTTCTGGAGCCAGCTTTTCTGTGGTCTTGGTTTGTAAACTTGACTTCCCATTTCTTTTCATTGACTATTTATCATATGACTCTAACAATAATCTGATTCAGAAATACTTTTCATTTTGTTAGGCTAACATTCACAAGCACTAGTTAGGTTGGAATTGATAAAGAATTTAGGTTTAGGTAAATTTTAGCACAATACTTTTCTAAAAAATCTCTTTAAAAGTGTCTTTATCTTCCACACAACAAAAACGAAAAAGGTATATATCACTATGGTTGGAGAGAAACATTCTTAGATTGCCTTTATATTTCAGAGATTTTGTATACGTGCCAGCAACTCCGCAGACACGAACAAATGGGTTATTTGCAGTTATTGTTCGTGAAAGTTCTTTTATATTTTTAAATTACGGCATGGCTCCCAGGTGGAAAAATTCCTTAGAATTAAGAACTGTTTTCAAGAACATTGGAAAACCAAAAAGAAATTATAATGTGTTATCATATAGAAGTCTTTGCTGAAAACAACGGATATTGAGTTGAAGTCAGAATGTAATGAAAGTTAATTAAAATGCAAACTATTAGGGAAACACTGCGGATGTCTTTCTATTATATCCAACCGGACACTCTTTAGACACTCCACCCTCTCTTATATTATACTTGTATTGTGAGACTTGAATGGTTGTCAACAGTTTTCTGTTGACAGAAATGACAACAGTTCACCTTTGAAAACTCTTCACTCAGAACTACAATGATGATTGCTCTTGAGAGGAAGGACTTTTGAAACAAATAACTTTCACACATTCACACTTACACTTGCACACCCCAAACGCACACGCAATTGCCGGTTTTTGAAAACGTTGCCACTGAATGAGAGACAGAAAGAGAGAGAGAGGAGAGAGAGAGAGGAGAGAGAGAGAGAGAGAGAGAGCGAGCGAGAGAGAGAGAGAGAGAGAAACTGGAACTCGAGCTTAGGTAACCAACAAACCCAATTACTAGGCTTTATTGATACTAAAAGGAAAAGTTCCCCTCGTAAAATTTCTCTGAGCTTATTAGTTATTTAAATCAGCCCCAGGGCTGGACGCGCGACGCCGCAGGCACCTTCTGTGGGCTCCTGGAAGTGAGCAGCCAGCGTCCTCGCGCCGACCTACCGCCCCTCGCTCGATCCTGGGCGCCTGGGGCCAAGGCGGGCGCAGCGAGCCGAGGTGAGCCACTGGTCAGGGACTCAGGGCCCGGTACGCCGAGACAGAGCTCCGCGTGGCCTAGGGTAGGACACTGGGGATCAGCCTTTGGAAAGGAACAGGTCCCAGTCAATAATAAGGGATGAGCGAGTAGGCCAAGCGGCTGCGGGGAGCCGGAGCTCAGCGGGCTCGCTGCGGGGCTCCCCCGACCCGGGCCCGCTGGGTACCGGCCCTTGCTACCCGGCCAGAGCGCGGGTGTTCGCGCCGTGAGTTGGGCGTAGGGCCGATCAGACCTCCAGGGCTCGTTACAGTTTTGTGGGGGTCTGAGAGCTTTGCAATTCGGTGGGCACCAGGTAAATTTACACCTTTCTAGGTCACTGTCTCCAGTTGACAGCCCCTCTGTGTGTGTGTGTGTGCGCGCGCGCGCGTGTGTGAATGGTGGCGGGGGGGGGTGTAAATAGCTGAATTTATTGAAAACAAACCCCAACTTGCCCAGTGAAGTCCTCTAAACCCGACACGGGGTTCTCAAGTCCAGATGTGGCGCAGGGACCGCGCGAGGTGATGCCCTGTTCTTCTGGGCTTGGCTGCAGGGCCGGGAGGGAACGCACAGCCGGGTGGGTAAGAACTAAGCCCATGTCGCCGCCGTCACAGCCACCTGGGCCTTTCCCGGAGGCCAAGATCTTGGACTGAAAGGGTGTCCGAGGGGATTCGTGAGACCGAGAAAACAGACGAGGCGCCAGCTCCGGAAGCCCTCTAAGATATCCCCGACTCCGTACGAGTTTGGGCCGCGGGATACACTGCCCTTCTCGTCCCTGGCTCCAGTAGGTTTCTGGGACCTTGGGTCCCGCAGCGGGCTTTCTTGTCCTCTCGGCGTGGACCCGCGTGGGCCCACGGCCGCAAAGCGTTCCGGAGGCAACTACGGTTTGGTCCCCCTTGGTTCTGGCTGCCTGAGCTTGCCCGCCCCTAGGAGGGGTGGGAGCGAATTTCAGGACGGTGGCCGGCCTGTCTGAAATTTGGGGTGGGGACGGGGTGCTATGGCTTGGGCTTTCCAGGTGTGCTTTTCAAGGGGTTGTGGCAAACTGTGGGCGTTCGCATTTTGCACGCGCCAGCGCGTTTTTGTGTTGAGTGGCCGGTGGTACCTTGGGCCGGGGCCTGCCCATCCCCCGCCGCATCCTTAACCCGTGGACTGCAGGCGACGCGGAAGAGTTGGCTCCGGGAAGCCGCGGGCAGAGCCGGCGCGGAAGGTTTCGGCCTCAGCCCACGCGGTGGCGCTGTCGGGAGAGGACGCCGGGGCTCGGGGCCCGGACCCGGGCGGTGACCCGGGCGGTGACCCGGGCTCCAGGGTGGTAGGACCTTGACGCCAAGCCAAGGCCTCCGGGCTCTTCGCAGCCACCGTGGGCTTGAGATCCTCTGCCTCTCTCCGTGTTTCCCTAAGGAAAACGCAGCGGGTCTGGAGCGCCACCCGGGGCTCCAACTCCCGCCGCTCCGAGGTGGGGGCGGAGACGCAGCGGCGGCTCCTTAGGCGCTTCCTTTTCTTCCCCCCTGGACTTGTTGCCCCGGCTTGCAGTCGATTTCTGCAAGTGAACTAGATGAACAGGGCGGTCATTCTCTCGCAGCGCGGTTGCAGAAGGACACCAGCTAGTACTAGTACGCTCTGGGCTCCGCAAAAGAATGAAGGGCGCCCCGTGGGGCGTTGCCCAGTGTGGCTAGGGTGGTGCTCGAGGCTGCAGGACCCCCCCCGCCTTCCCAGGCCCCAGGCCCGCGGCCGCGGAAGGGACACCCATATCTCCCACCAACGACTCCCCCAGCTCTGAAACCTATCTTCTCGCTTCTTGCCCCAGGTCAGGCAGTGCCCACACCCGACGCCTGTCTCCTACCCCGGGGACCCCAGGGCAGAAGGCTCCCGGTCCTTGCCCGAGGCAGCTCCTGGGCAGACCTTAGCACCTCCCTTCCCGCCCACCCAGCCCCTGCGCGGCCCGCCTTGCTAGCCCCCGACCCTCGGGCCTCTGGGGTGCTGGGCTCACCGCCTGGCGCCGACTCGTTGCCCACCGCCCTTCCCCACCAGCCGTCCCCCTGAGGCGCATCTCTCTGCTCCGGCCGCGGGGGATCGTTCGTTTGTGGCCCGGAGGAGGACATCCACCGTCCCTACCTCCGGCGGCCGACGGCTTCCTCCCCGCTCCGCCCCCGCCCAGGCCCCCTGAGCCGCCGGGGGAGCCTGGAGTCATTTATCTTTGCCTTTCGCGGGTTGTGATTTGTCCGGCTCTGATGCCAACGAGGAAAGCGTGCGGATAACGAAGTAAGTGTCCCCCGCCTTGCGCTCGGGTCAGTCCCCAGACGCCCGGAGCACTCTGGGAAAGGGCTCAAGCCCACCCGGGGCGAACGGTCCTCCAAGGCGCGTACCCCCTCCCCCGGGGCCCCTGGCTCTTGTTCTCTTGGCGCATCCGATTTCCAGTCTAAGCCCCTCGCGGTTATGCCGTCCGAGAAAGTGTTGGTCGCCAACTCCCCACGGACAGTCCGCGGCGGAAATTGGCTTCAGAGCTGGCGTGGGCTTCGTTTGAAAGAAATGATTCCCTCCCGCCCTCCTCCCGCCCCCAGCAGGGCAAGCTCCGGGGGAAGAGTCAGGCCCGCCTGGGTTCCTAGAAGCCGTCGAAAGCTTTTGACGCCGGCGGTTCCCAAAGTTTCCCCTGCTTGTTCCAGGGTGGAGGGAAAACGCGGCACAACTTTCCAGGGCTCTTTAAGAGGCAGGGTCTCTCTGCTGGGATGGCCGAACTTGAAAGCCTTGGAGCTTGGGGAAGGATGTCCGGCCCTCAGAATTTCGGGTAGCCCAGGCGAGAGCCGAAGTCCCGCGCCGGGCACCGTGCACCCTGCACCCCGGCGCCCAGGCCTAGGCTGTCCCGGAGCGGGCCTCTGGGAAGGAAGGTTGACCAGGGTCGAAATCAAGCACAACAAAAACTTAGTGTTGACAAAGAGAAATCAAGAAACGTCATTACAAGTGCAGGCCACTGAAGAAGAAGGCCTCATAGAAAAGGAGAGAAGATGGAAATAAAAACCATACACCGTTAAGACTAGCATATAAAGATCTGTCGATTTTTAAAATAACTAATCTGTGTTTTTGAAAGACAAGCAGCCTTTTACTAAATGACATAAGAAAAACTTGGGGGGTGGGTGAAGAAAAGGAGAAAAGTCTGAGCAGATTCCCGACGAAAAAGTCAGTTAGAAGGAAACTGAGGGATAAAAATGTCCCCCACATGTGAACTCTGTGTTTTGAGCACGGAAGCAGACTATTTCCTAATGCACAAAATAGGTTTTAGATAAAAGCATTTTTAAAAATCGAGCGTAATTAAAACAATTCTTTCGTGTGATTTTGTTTTAAAAATGTTTGGAAATAAACCATTTGAGGGATACAAAACGAAACCAAACAAATATTTTTGAATCACCATCAAATTTATTTACTGTTTTAAACAGTAGAAAATCTGAGCGAAAGGTAAAAATATCATTTAAAATATATCTTATTGTCGATATTAAACCTGCTGGAAATAATCGCTCAGTTGAAATAAGGTCAATAAAAAAATTGTGCAGTAAAAAGCGTATGTAATTTGAAACAGAAAAGGCCTTTATTGGGGACAAAACTCCAGAGGAAAAAACCCACACCGGACATACATCACCAAACTTCCTAGAACTCTCCTTTAAATCGAAATAAATTTGTAAAATGTGTTATGAAATACAACTCCACAAACATCCAAAATACATTTCTGGTCATAATTAATCGTATTTGACATTTTCCTCTTTCTTTAATGCAACTTTAAATAATTCAGGCTTTTCCTTAACATGATAGATTTTTTTTTTCAGTATCAGAAATAAACAAGAGGAAACTCCAATAAAGAGAAAAGCAATGAATCTAAAAGGATGAAGGATCTGAAAACAAACTAGCCACAATGTATATTTAATTGTATTAATTGTATATTTCATTTAAATAGCCCGTCTCAGAAGTTTAATAATTTAGAATCAATAGTTCCCTTCAAAACATAATAAAATATTTACACTTTATAAAATATTAAACGATTAACAATACAGTCGTGTTGTTTATAAGAGTGTAACTGAAGTCCTGCAAATCATGCTGTTGACAGAAGCCTGTGAGGTTATCGAAGTGATCCTTAGTAAAATGTAAATGAAGATCTTCAGACAGTGGTGTTTATAAAATAGCTCATTAATGACTTAGGATTGAATCGCTCCAACCATTCGCATCATCAGATATAATAATAGTGACGAATCAGACAGGAAAGATCCTGGCTAAACCATTTGCATTTTTTTCCAGAAGTACTGAACTCCTAATATCACCAATTCTTCTAAGTTCCTGGACATTGATCCGGAGGAGGATTCGCAGTTCAACATCAAGGTAAGGAAGGAAACAGCATTGTTATCGTTGTTGAGATATTAGTAAGAAATACGTCTTTCCTCATGTTGTAAACGGGCTAAGTTTGACAGTGGTAGTTGGCTTTTGCAACACCCCCTTCCCATTTCGACATATTACAGATTGAAAAAAAAGTTTGTTGCTCAAACTTACAGTTTGTTTCTTGCAGCCCCAAACCTTTTAACTACCACCACGGGTTGATTTACTGGAGCCACTTTGCTCTTACCGACTTCGAACTGGGCATTTTCTCCAACCCGTTTGACTGGGGGTGGGGTGCAGGGGAGGATGGGGCTTGGTGAAGAAAACCAGGGAAAGGCAAACGCTGCCTAAAGCTCCCAGGGTGGCTCCCCTAAGATTTACTATCCTGCTTGTTTCTTTTCTCGCTGGGATCCTACCGACTCCCGGGTCGCCTGGGGCTTCTTTGGAACTTGGTGGGCGGCGCCTGGGTGCTGGGTTCTTGGTGATCTGGGCGCCGACTCTTAGGCCGGGGGCAGGTTTCCTTTCTGGGACCCTTTCTCTTCCAGAGGTTCTGAAGCCTCTCAGCCTGTGCGTCTGCCGCCCACCAGGGAGATGCGACGAGTCGAAGGCGGCCTTGTCCTGGGCACAATCGGCGGACTCAGCTTTCCAGTCTGTGCACCCAGCCGGGATTTCCAGAATTACTCCCGAGCGCGTTTCCCGAAACCGAACTGAGTTTGGCCCTCTGGCGCCGCCGTACAGTCGACGCTTCTTAAGGGGGATCGGTGGCTCTGGCGGCGAGAAGTGGGAGCGCCCTCGGGGTTCAGGGGATTAGGAGGGAGAGTAGGCGTGTGCGGGAGGGACTGGAGGCGCAACCAGTTGAGGGGGTTTCTCTGGCCTCAGGGCCGGCGAGGATGCGTCCACATTTTCTCACCTAAGGTCCTAGCGGCTAAGGTCCGCCGACGCCCCGGGCGTCTCGAGGGGGCTGCGGCCCCTGCCCACGTGCTTTTCCTTAAGGAGGCACCGCGCCGAAGCGGAATCGCAAGGACAATAGCGCGGCCGGAGGCCAGCCTGCTTGGCTAGTAGGCGCGCCACCTTAAATGAGCACCGCAGCCGGAGTCGGGCTGCAGCCGGCCGCGGCCGCGGGAGTCGGCAAAAGTTTGTGGCTCTGTTACGCCTTCGCGGGACCTGCTGGGGACGCTCCTGTGCGGCCTCCCCCAAGGCGGGGAGGCCGGGTCCTTACGGCACAGTTCTGCTCGCTCCCGCAGCCCTGGGTTCGAGCAGCGCGGGGTCCCCAGGAGCCCTAGTCCTGTAGCTCGAGGACAGGCAGACCCACCGCCCTCGCCGCCACCGCGTCACGGGCTCCAGGCGGCCGGGTCTGCGCCGCTCGCGATGTCGCCAGAGCGGCGAGCGCTCCAGGGATGCCATCCAGGGATGCACCCCGCTCTGCGCCCACCACGCAACCCCCATTCCTGTGCCACCCACAGCCCGGCGGGCGGTGGCCGTGCTCCTGCCATTCGGGACACCCAGGCTATTGTTCCGGACTCGCGGCCGTGCCAGCTCTGAAGGAGAAGCGGCCTTCCCTGCGCGCGCCGCGGCACGGAGCGCGGCGGGCCGGGACGCTGGGCTCGGCGCTGAGCGGGAGCTAGCAGGCACCGGGAAAAGTTGCTCGGAGGGGCGGAGGCGGTGGGTGGTGGGCGGAGGCGGTGGGTGGGGGAGGCGATCGCCCTCCTATCTCCAAAGTCGAAAGTACTCCGCGCAGTTAACAGAGCTGGGAGCCGAGGCAACCGCGGTCGCCTCTTGCGCGTCGGTCTGCGCCTCCGCCGGCAGACGCGGCACCCAGCGACTGCCGTGTCGCCGCCGCCTCCGCGCCGAGACCAGTGCGCCTACGGGCTGAGCGAGGCGGCCGCGCCCTGGACCCGCCGCAAGGAGGAGGACCAGACCCTGGGCCCAGGTGCCCGGCGGCGCCCAGACGCACCCACCCGCTGGCCGCGGCCACCGCCTCGCGCCGCACTCGGTCCTCTGCCATCGGTCCTTCGCTGCCTCGTGCGCGAGGTCCTCGTCACCCGGCTCCTACCGCCGACTCTCTCCTTCCTCCTCCTCCCTCCTCCTTGCCTCCCACCCGCCCCTTGCTTGTCCCTCTGCCTCCTCCGAAGCCCCGCCGCCGTAGGGTCGCCTTGCTCACAGCGATTGATTGATTGATGTTTAATTTCCTGCCAGGCGGGGCCCCCCTCCCCCCGCAACCTCCCCAACCCTCCTCCCCGCCCCCCACTCCCCTCTTTTCTTGCGGTGGACCAGTCTGGCTTGGGTTTAGATCCATCCCCCCTACCCCCATCCCGAAATAACCCAGAGACTTCCCCTACCCCCACCCCAAATTATTATTTTGAAGGCGCTAGATCTGGGGACGGAAAGGGGGAGGGGGAGAAATCGGAAACCGAGGACAACCCAAAAGGACTCACTTTGCCTGATGACTCAACGCAACTAATAATCATCTCCCTCTCAGTGTGTCTTTCTCTGCGGCTTGTCAGTGAGTCCGGCTCTGGCTGCTGGCAGAGGCGGCCGAGAGGGGAGAGGCTGGAGGTGACAGCTTGGGCGGCCGCCGCGTTTCCTCCCGCGCGCGGTCCCGGGTCCCTGCGCCTTCTCCGCTCTTGGTGTCACCGGTCCCGCCGCTCTGGCCGCGCCTCCTTGCGAGCTAGCGGCTCTGCGAACCGGCAGCCCCGGCCCGCCGCCGCCGCCGCTGCCTTTGGGTTCTCAGCCCCTTCTCTCCAGAACGGGTCTCCTTCCCAAAGGTGTGAAAAGGCTCTTTCAGCCTCCTTCTCTTACCCCACCCTCCACCGTCCCCTCCCCCGCTCGCTCGGGTGTCCCTTTGGAGGAGTCCTTTCCCTCTCCTCCTCCTCCCCCTCCTCCCTCCCCCCATCATCATCATAACAACCATCTCCGCACCAGAAGAAGACACCCTGACCCAGGACCTTAAACGTTAGGACCTGGGGAAGAGGGAAGGGGAAGGAGTAAAGAGAAAGGAAGAAGACTAGGAGAACACTGCAAAACCAAGCACCAGAAACTTTCCACCCTGGATTCTCTACTTTTGCTCCATGGACAGAGCCCCAGCCAGCCAAGTTTCAGACAGACCGTGAGCAGTAAGTACGCAGGGCGAGGGCTCCGGCGCCGCGCTCGGGAATTCGGGGAAGCCCGGGGTCTGCGAAGTTCCCTCCCCGCCGTTCTCGGCCTCTCGGACCGCGAAATCAGGGAATGCAAGCGGAACCCTCGCTCGCTCGCAGCCCTCCTGCTCCGGGTCTTCATCCCGCTTCCTTCCTTTCATCTCCCCTCTGCCACCCCCACCTTGTCTCATTGACCATTGGCGCCGACGTTGCTCGCGCGGCGAGAGCGCCCAAGAGGATTCCCAGCGCGCAGTGCGGTGCCGGCCGGGGTCCTGCTTCTTGCGGGTGTTAGTGACAGCGCGAGCGCCGTTTCATCAGGTGTTTTCCCTCCTTCCCCGCCCTCCCCATCCCCCAATCCAGGGGTGTCGAGACCTGCGGCTTCCATGAGGAGCGCACTGCCAACCTAGTGACCCAGAGGAAAACTTTCTGGAGCGATGTTAAAATTGGGGCGGATGAAGACTGCTCCTGCACTAAGAATTCAAATGCTTTTTGCTTTTGTGTTTTATGCTGAAGATCTTTTTAAAAAGCATTCAGGATCAGATGAAGATAAGAACGCTCCAGAATAATTGTAGCGCCCGCCTTTGTGATGGAGGTTATTTTGATAAATACCTCTAAGTGTTTTCAGATGCTTATTAATGTGGAATTAGGATTGATTTTATGCAAAGTGTGTGTTTAATCTCAGGACTTGCTCCGTGTAGGTAAAAAGCGGGCATTTAAGGGGTTCTTTGCCCGGCCTTTGGCTCCTGCCTGGCCATTCACAGCGCATTTACCGGGTGGTTAATTTGGTTATGGACTTGCTCACAACCCCCCGCCCCCTACTCCCTTCCCAAGTGGGTGGAACGTCTTTTTCTGAAGTTCCTTTCTTCCACCACCGTGACCCTGGGATGGGCTTAGGCTGTTGCACCCAGGAACGGTTTATGCCAACCCCGTCTCAATGAATGGACCACTTTTAGGCGCCCCTGGGTGCCAACCCGGGCCTCGACCCCGAGGGCTGACTTCTGGGGAGCTGCGACTGGGCAGAAGTCGTCGAACCGAGGCGCTGGGCTTCCTGGGGGCCGCCCAGTGTAAGGTTGGGACCGGCTTCCCGGCTCGGGCCCCTCGGGCAGCGTGGGAGGAAGTTTGTGTGGCTGTGGTGCAGCGCTCTGCCACTGGCCTGAACGTCTATCACGTGTGTGAGCGGTTTTCCCTCTTTTTTCTCCCTCCCCCTTTCCTCCCCCCACCCCCTCCCTAGGTCCCTGTGCGTTTTATTGCGACCTGCCGGTGGGAACTTTGTCTCCGAGTCGGAGCAGCATGGAGCGGCGGAGCGAGAGCCCGTGTCTGCGGGACAGCCCCGACCGGCGGAGCGGCAGCCCGGACGTCAAGGGGCCTCCCCCGGTGAAGGTGGCCCGGCTGGAGCAGAACGGCAGCCCCATGGGAGCCCGCGGGAGGCCCAACGGCGCCGTGGCCAAGGCCGTGGGAGGTAACAGCCCGGAGCAGGGAGGCGCGCAGCCCGAGGCCCAGTGATAATGGCCCGGGTGTCAGGGTTCAGGTTGATTAGGCGCTGTCTCGGTGTAGGATTACAGGAAGTGAATTCCAGGTTGCCAAATAATGCCCCCGTCGCCTCATCTGCAACTGGTAGCTTCATCTCGAGTTAAAACAAGAAAGTGGTTTTACCCAGAGGGTGGCATTTTTTGGGCATTTTGCCACTGTGTGCTGAGGTGTTGGCAGGTTTATGTCACAGCCAGCTAACTGTTTCTAGATTTTCCTAGAGAGCTTTTTAGTGATTTAACTCTTTTGCCTTGCCTCAGAGTGTCTGTTGTAGGGATGAAGTTTAGATGCGTTCGCTTTTAGGGAATAAAATAGTCGTTAATACTCAGGCGAGTACAGGAACAAGGACAGTTGATGTTACTTTGTAGTTAGGACAGTGCTTCAAAGACAGATGAGTGACAACTGGGAATATTTCCGGCCAGGTGAAATGTGGGAAGAATCACCATGAATCCATCAGGCCCTTACAAGCTTAAATGCTGCTGCTGTCTATAGTTTAGTTGTATGCATTTGTAACTTTGTTATAAATTATAGGACAACAGGTAAAAATAGCAAAGTAGCCTTGTTAACTATATGCTGTTTTACCTCCCAAGAATTTATTAGTAATTTTACTTGAAGAAAATCTTTTGTAGTTTTTACTATTTAAGCAACTACTTTCTTTTAAAGTAGTCAGGAAAAGCAATCATATAAAATAAAGATATGGAAGAAATATAAACATTGAAATATTTTGAAGTTTATATGCCATTTGCTTAGTTGTCTTTTACGTGTAAAATACATAATTCTACATGGCATGCAGGTTTTCTGTGTGTTTGGGATAAATTACTAGTTTAATTTTTTATGCTTCTGACTTTTTTTCTCTAAAATTTCAAAAGCAGCCCATTTAATTTAGTTCTTTATATTAACCTGTCTTAAATGATATAAAACCTTGGCAAACCTTAATGATAAGTTCCCATCCTCTTGTTATAAGTGTCTGTTGTGTGTATTTCAAAGTAGATACCTACTTACCTCTAAAAATGTTCACTACCCTTTAAAGAGTTAAACACATATGTTTTATAAAACCATTTATTTTTTCTTTTTACTTATTTTGCTATTTCTATTTCTTCATGGTAAGCATAGTTTGTCTCAGTCCTTCATATTAATCATCTCACTTGAGAAGTATTCATCCTTTCAATGTTGTAAATTAAAAAAAAAATTCGATGATAGATTCTGACTTGTTTATCTCCCCTTTTTGGGACTTGAAAATATACTTTATTGAAGCAAAAGAAAACTTGACAGTTCTGTGACCCACATTTTAAAAGTGAGGCTTATTAATTTGTTGTCCTAATACTGGAATAAATAATGTCAGACTTTTTGTATAACCATTTAGTATGTGCCTATGAGAAAGAAGAATACATAGAGAGTATGATTGTACCAATTATGAGATATGCTAAGTGCTGAAAATGTTTGTTTGAAAAAGTTTTGGAAATCCTTGGAGGCAGTGTGTTTCAGAGTGGCCTTTGTGGACAGAAAAGGCTTGGACTTAAAATTTTGGTATCTTTCTGACAATATAAAAAAATTCACTAAATTGAAAGGAGTCTCTAAACATTTTAGAATGTAATTGTTAAGAATTGTGCTTCCCTAAACAATTTTTTTCCCTTCTTCTATATCATATTGAACTATGAAGGAAAGTGCCTCATTCTGTTGACCAGGGATACCTTTGGTTTTTGGTTGCCTTTCAAATTTTCTGAGACTGTAGTTCACATTTGAGCCCTTATATATTTGCTATAAACTAAAATTATTATTTTGGTGAAGAATAATAGATTTGTTTCAACCAGCTGCATTGGACACTTTCTCTTAATTAACTGTGTTCAGTAATAGCAGAGGTCTTATTAGCTGCTTCCCAAATTGAAGATAAAGATGACATTATTTTGTCTTAATACATATCATTTATAATACTTGATAGTGAAGTGGTTGAAATAGTGTATGTTTAGTGGAATTTAATTTTTTTTTTTAAAGAAAGCTTTTACTCTGTATAGTATAATATATTGTAAAGAGATTAATTTAGATGACTTTGGAGTATAATAACTTAGAAGATAAGATTTTGATAGTACAGAGCTTTCTAATTGAATGGTAACAATTACTTTATGAGTTTAAGTTTATATAATTTCCAAGTGTACATTAAGATGTTAGTAATTTATTTGTAACTTTTAACTATGTGCATAGTTTGGAGCAAAGCCAACCCTTTTAAAAATTGCACATTCTAAATTTTAAAAAATGTTTAAAATTAATTTCTACTTAAAAGTTTTTTGTAATTAAAGGTTTTTTGAACATAGAGTAAATATAAAGTAGATTATATTTCTACCATTCTATGTTCTTTTGTTTAAGTGTTCTTTATAAAGCAATATAGTAAGCATAGATAACTACGCAAGTATTTATAGCTCTGTATTATTTATTTGTTACCATTTTCAGATACATTGCAGTCTTGTCAATGGTGTGAAGACAGATACAATAAAATTTGTCTTGAAGTGTAGCTAAAAATTTGGGAGTACATATTTGTTAACCTTTAGTGTTCCTCTTTCTTAAATGCTGTTCTTTTAAAAATAAGAGACATCAAGTTAATTGGTTGTCCAATCAAATAGCAATTTATCTTACTGCTTTTGATAAGCAGTGAGGTAAATATATTTTAAATATATTTATGAATGCATTGGTTGCAATAGTAAATTCTACTGCTGTTACTCAACTTATTTAAGAAGAGGGAATTTGCTGTGGTTTTGGTGAGAACTAAGTATTCATAAAAAGGGGGACATTATTTTAGTGTCTGAATTTAAATAGTAGAAGTGATAGATACACTGTCACAGTCTTTAAGGTTGTGTTTTATTTAACAGGGAACTTAAAAGTGTGTTGTTTACAATGAGGTTAGTTTTAGAAGACTGTATTAGAAACTAGATCAGTTTTGCTTTGTCTTTGCAACACTTTCTAGGATGTTTTTGCTCTTATCTGAGTGGTGTGTTTTAAAGCATGTATGTAATAAAATATAAGGGTTCAGATGTATATGCCAGTCAGCTTTCATAGAAGGTCCTTAGGAAAAAAAGGCTAATATCTCTTTAAAAAACATATGAAGGCTGGGAGAGAGTTTAGAGCTAGCAAGAGCACCATGGTGTTGACAGCTTTATATCCCTGCTGGGTAACATTCACTTACTAGAATTGGCGTCCCCTCTCAGCTAGTAATTCACTCCATAAGGATTTTGAAAAAGGATGATTAATGGTGGGGATATTTATATTTGTGAAATTGTTGATTAAAACTTACAGATCTATTTGAAGTTTTAGGAAAAGATTATTAAGGATGATGAAAATAAGAGTCAGATGATCCTTTTTACCACCATTAGCATAAGCACCTAAAATGTTCTGCTGTGTGGAATGCTTCAGCCACGCAACTTAACAGCATAAAATGAAAGTGATGCCAATCAAGTTTCCAGAGGAAGCAAGGTATTCTGCTTTTCTCCTGGACTGCTGAAAGGTGCTGGCCAGTTGTGCTTTAATGGCAATAAATTATTGTGCTTCATTCATTGTTAACACAAGCGTTTTCGTTTTTTAATGTTTGGCTTAAAGAAGAACTTTCAGACAGCTTTATTTAAACTGAATGAACAGTGCTTGAATATACCAGATGGTGTATTTGCTGATAGGAGGCATTAAACATCAGAAATCTTTTTGATATTTTTCATTTTCCTATGAATTTTTATGATTTTTTTGGTGTTAAATGTTCTAGATTTTAGGGAAAAATATTTAAACATTGGAAATACCTTTTAGAGAGATTTGCTTTTTTAAAAAAAAATTTTCTTATTTTTGAAAAATAATTTTATGTTTTCTAAATAACAATTTAATTTTATTGGCATACTCTCGGTCGAAGTTATCTTATAACTAGACTACCCAAAGTAGACCTATTTGTGCTACCAGGCAGCCCTTTCAAGAACATGACTGTCTTGTTGCAAGGGGAAAAAAATCATTATGCAGTACACACTGATGTATTCAAATAGGGAAGCAAATGTGATCAAGATTGTTAGTCAGGGCCTCATTTCAAGCTGAACATTGTCTACAACAACAGTTAGTTTAATTGTCTACATGTGGAACATTTCCTTTCAGATGAAAAGAAATGCAGTTCGGGTCAGGTGTACTCACCACATCAGCAACAGTAGGGAGACATTTAACTTTTTAAAAGGAGTGCAGATATGAAAGTAAAGATGGGTATATATTGAGATGTATAAAATACTTAGAAAATTAAAAATATATTGTAAACATGGGTAAAATGGAGAAAACTCCATTTCCAAGGATGAATATCATAATACTTGTAGGAAGGACTCGTTACTTCAAAAGAGAAAAGATTGTATTTCTCCCTCCTACCCACTTTTTTTTTTTCTTTTCTTTTCTCTCTCTCTTTCTTTCTCTCTCTCTTTTTTCGGTTTTAAGATCTTTTGAACAGAATGAACTTAGGCTTTGGGGTCATCCAGCAATCTAACATGTCCTCTGTAGTTTTGCTGAGGTAGAAAAATAACTCTTCTCTAAAGTGTTTTTGGTTCTTGGCCTGTTATTAAAATAAAGATATACTTGGTTAAAAAAATATATGCAATGGAACATACACATTAAATAGAACATAGGGTATCCGCCCCTCAAAGTCCTAAGCATAATTTGATGTTTCAAGTAATTTTGGAAGCCTTATGTTCCATCAGCAGAAACCCACTGACCATTGTATATTCAAGATCATCTGTAGTGCAGTGTGTGTGTGTGTGTGTGTGTGTGTGTGTGTGTGTACGTATGACATAGATGTCTCTTAAGGCATCTGATTTTTAACCCGTGCAGAAAATAACCAATATCATCCTTTCCCAGAGGGTCATAACCAGCAAAGTCTGTACATATGAGATATCCTGTGTGAATTCTTCTTTTCTTTCTTGGAATTTTTAAACCAATCTATCTCTGCAGAGAGGGAAAAATACACTAATCATCATTTATTAGATAGCTAAGAATATGAATTTGAGTCATTTTAATATATGGAAATCAGTTTTATTCCAGGCAAGACTACAGTAATTATTTGGTACATCTGGCAAAGTAGTAAGCAGTGAAGTTTGGTGGTTGTAGTTTAAAATCCTATTTTTTTATTTTAAAAAAATATTTTTTATAGAGTTAGCATATATTTATGTGTATACTTAAAAAGACATGTTAAATTTACAGGGCTAGATGAATTCCAAATTGTATTATTTTCTTGGGTTATACTTTTAAAACTTTTTAGGTTTCTGTTGGAATAAAATTTCTGACCATTAAGAAAAGTTTCATATAACTAAGAATTTCACATTAGGTGTTTAAAATATGTAGTTTGTTTTATTTCAGAAAGCCAGACTTCATCCTACATAGCATGTAAATTAATAAATAATCCTTTATGCTCTTTTATTTAATAAGCAGTCTTTTAAAAACCTATATAACTAATAGATGATAACATAGTAATTTTTACTATCTTCTTTACATGAACACTGAGATACAATGGCATTTTGGAACATATTTAAAGATGGAGCATTTGACAAAAGTTGTATGTGTAACAGTTTGTCAGTGAAAAGTGACAAGTGGGAAATGACAAATGAAATGTTGGCATCATCACTCTTTATTTTGATAAAAATGTCTCAATTTGCAGTGATATAATACTGTTTCATATTATTTCATGAGTTGTGTGAGAATGCATAAGGGGAATTTAGATTTTGTGAACGGAAAATTAGCAGCCCAAACTCTTTTCAGAAGCTTTGGCAGCAAGTTCCCCATCTCCCCCACTCCCCAAGAATAAGAACAGCAGTGAAATGTTGGATCTAACCCATACATTTTAACTCATTATATTTTGGAAAAAAAAAAAAGAGAGAAATAACCTAAAATGGTTTCAAGTAGGAGACCTTTAAGCTTAGCTCAAAAAAATGGAGAAAAGAGTTTGCCTTTTAGTTTCTATTCTTTTCTTTGTAGCAATTTTTAAATGAATGATTTGCCTCTACTGACTTTGATTGTATGGGTCTTTTTTCACTTCCAATCAGCATTGTTCTCCAGCATTAATTTAGGGTGCCAGTAAGGAGAGCTGTGAATTCCTGTTATTTTAAAATGCAATAGAGGTTTTGAAAATGTCTGTGTTAAAAATGGATTTTTATATACAAAAGATTCATCATCCTACTACTTAAATGTAATGTGATAGATATTTTAAAGTCAAAGTAGATGCCCTGAGTGGAACTGAGGTATGACTAAAACAAAAACCAGTTGAGGACTTACAGAGTTAGAAAAGCACAGTTGTAGCCACTATAGTGTGCTATTTTCCATTGCTCTCTTAATTGTTAACAATTAACCAAAGAAGAATTTTTCTTCTTCTACGTAGAAACGAACACCATAAACATGACATGCTACAGTGTTTTTGTAAAAATGTTTCATGATGGAGTTTTCAAAATTATGGAACTCTATCTGTATATATATTTTTCAATTAAGATAATTATTTTGCTGTTTGGTAGCAAGTGATTTAGGAATTGTGGTAAAATCAGTATAATTAAGGGGCACTGAAAGGCTGCAACAGAAATCACATTCTACAACTTGAGTATCTTTTGCTACCCAATTAAAAAGTTTTAGTTGTTTGAGATTTTTTAAAAACTAGATAAAAAGACATGATATGGAATAAACCTGTTTTAGATATATAATTATGACAATAGGATTTATCGCGTTTTCCCGCTTTTGATTATGTCCTTAAACTAGTAGATGTTATAGTTATTCGTTTGACAGATGCCTAAAATGCAGATAAAAGCATTAATAGAAAGTTCAAGAATTTGAACCTTGCAATAAGGTTATCAGCAAACTATGTCAGTCTTATAGTAAGCATATTCTTTATGGGTAGTTATGACACATTGCACAGGAAAACCTCCTGGGTTAATAGATTTCAGTTTTAGTTGCTCCTGGTACTATTACTCGTTAATAGTGTGTGGGCAAATTCAGTTCTGCAATAACCTAGTAGCCGTACCATTGGAATGGAGTTCTATCTTAGCATAGTTGGTTATTAAGCTGTAACGTAACAACAAAGTTCAAAAAATTAAGGGGAAGCACTGCAAGCCACTATTTATCAAAAGGGATCCATTTCAGACCAGGGTAGCTGTTTGGTGCCCACTGATAGTTGCACAGTTACTGAAATATACACAGCAGTTCAGTGTCTTTCTTTTGTTTATTTGACCGAAGACTTACACAGATATATATGTATGTAATATATAAAATAAGAGACTCTAGTTAGAGCAAATGTTTTCAAAAGTACTAAGATCTAACAGAGGTGATTTGCAGGCGTTTGTCGTAGAAACAGCTTGAATTTCATCACGTTAACCACATGTATCTTTTTCTTTCTTTAAAAAATACTTTTTACTTGTTTTTGCATTTGGCTGGAAAGCAAGTGTATCAGTTCTTTCGTAACTGATTATGAGTGATATTTTTTTAACACAAGAAAATATTTTCTTTGCAAAGAGAGCAAATTTGATTGAATGTCATGCCCAAGACTCCTGGGAAAGGACCAAAGGCATAAAGTAAAAATACTGTATTTTTAGATTTCCCAATTATGTCCTATATTAAAATTGAGTATTTTTTTATTGCATTTGTTTCAATTATTATTACATATAAAGAAAGGCAAAATTGTTATATTTAATAGCTTACTGGGAAGATACATTCATATCAAAATGCTTGAAATAGCAATAGCATTTTTAAAATATTATTTTTTGGGGGTAAACAGAACAAGAACCTTCTTTTGTCATAATCCAAAGATGCTAACAGAGCAGCATGATAAATGTCTCTTTAAGTGTTGTAGTAAAAGAAAATGACTTGTCTTCTGAGGCAGTGGAGAGTTTATGTTGTTTTGGACCCATTTCCCAAGCAGTGATCGAAAACAGATTACAATAACAATTATACAGTCAGAAGATGCAATATTCATTTCTGCTTTAATTGAGTGAAAGAATAATAAAAACATCATTAAGAAAAATGAGGTGGACCTGTCACACAATGTACAAATTTTTAGTCTCGAAGAAGATGCAGAAAAACTGAACTGCTTTTCCCTTACTTTGTTGTGTTTATTAGCTAAAATCTGTTTTGGGTAGAGACCATTTGGCTCCCATTTTTCCCTGGGAAGTTAGAGAGGAACCCATGAAAAGTGGTTTGCCCAGGAGACATTACAAATGATCATTGACTTTGTCTTCATATACAGTTTAACCAAGAAAATCCCATTTTCTTAAATTCTACCTGAGGTGGAACTACTCTCTATGCCCCACTTCTTTTTTTTTTCTTTTTTTTTTTTTTTTGTCTCTGTAAATGGAAGTCAGAAGTAATGAATGTTCCTCTCCTTACAAAGCCCAGACAAGTAAGGGTTAGGTGTGGTTCCTGGGCCTGCTGTTCTTCCTCTTCCCAAAGTCCAAACCAGGCTGAAAGGGAGACAGAGAGTTGAGGCTGAGTAATGAGCACCCTTATTTCTTCACACACATGGGGGCAACCAGAGTTGCCCTGTGGGCACATCACCTGATACGTACTCACCTGACTGTCACCCGAAATGCAGAGGCTCCTGCTTTGACCTACAGTCCTCTGAATCATGAAATCGATTTTCTTAACATTGCTGAGACTCCAGCTCTCATTCCACAGAGCTATGCTTTCAGCAACTCCCAGTGAACCGCCAGGCAGCAGCCAAGATCAGGGGCTCGTTTTCCCTCATTCTGGGCTGTATTTGTTACTTTATTCACAGAAACTGTGAGCTCCTGAAGAAACCTAGGTGGTGACGGTGGAGTTCACCCAGGAACCCTGCTCATTGTGGGGATACTAAAACTGCAAATAATACTGGCCATCAGAGGAGTCAGAGCCCCAGGTTTTACTCAGTTAACAGACTTACAGGGAAATATTTCTTTGCTCTGTCGCTGGGTTTTCTTGGGTTTCATGTATAAAAACATACCTGAGGTGACAAAATGAAAGAAACGATAGACAGTACATCCTCCTGGTGGAGGTTTTATAATTTCAGAACTCTCCCCAGCATTTATCATCCCCTTTAGAGTGGAGTGTATATCAAATGCCCTAAAAAAGCTTTTTAAAAAAAGTTATTTAATCCAGAGAGTCTAGTTAATAGCACCTTCATTAAAATGCTTTTGTCAGCAAAGTGTTTTCAGTTTTAAAATTTACATAACCTAAAGTGTTGATGAAGGCCATGAGCTTTAAGGGTCTATTAGGGGTTCCGTTTCTTCTGGACTTTATAATTTAAACCTAAACATTAATACTGGGTGGAACTTGGCATAATGTGTTTTTTGCCTTGGAGGGAATTTTTGTTGTACAATTTTAAAAAAAAGTGTTTTGATTTTTTTTTTATACGATCACCTTCTCCTTGTCCCCCTTCTCCAAGTAAACAGCAATTAAATAGTCAAGGTTTTAAAAGGGCTTCTTTAGTTTAAAGAAAGGAGTGGTTATTTTGGGTGAATTTAACAGTTTTCCATTAGTTCACATTGCAAACTAGTGCTTTGGTATTAACAAGAAAGTTTTGTGAGGCTGATAATGCAGTGAAAATATTTTTCTTTTCTTTTTTTCTTCCCTGTACATGCAAGAAATCCATGTGGTAAAAATTTTTAATAAATCATTTTGCATGACAGTTGAAACTTATAAATCAGTTGCTATTCTTCTTTATTAGAAGCTGAGAGACAAACACGTTTTAAATTTTTTTGTCACCTGGAATTGTAACATTGACTAGAAATGAATTGGAATCTTAAGTTATAATGTGATTGAATTTTTCAGTATTGTTTATTTTGAAAGACAAACTGCAATTCTTAATATGATCTTTTTGATGTATTAATACTATGCTAAAGTTGAGTTATTATAGGAATCTAATTACATGTTAAGTGGAAAATTAGAAAGCAACAAAGAAACCTTAAAATGATAAATTTTCTTCATCTGAGAACCAGAAGGTATTCAGAATGTGAGTGAAGGTGCCTGTCAGGAGAGAAGCATTCCTAGAGGCTCCATTCAGACAAGATGCTGTCCTTTGGATTTGGGAAATGTGATATTAGAACACCCCAAACCCTTTAGTATTGAGGGAGTATAAGAAGAGCAAATTGTTTGCTGAATAGGAAGTTATTATACCTTTAATACCCAGGTAAAACCGTTTTACAAGGATAAATAAGGTGATCCTGACTTTTTCCTTCTCAAATGAATCTCTAGGTAATATTCAACAGAACTAACTCTATTTACAGCCTCATTCATATGGCAAATTTGAGCCTTAAGCACATTTTTACAGCTAACTTATAACCGCCCCCCCCAAAAAACTGGTGCTTACCATTGAAAAGTCTGCCAACACTGTTACAAATGGTCATTAATTCCCAAGAAACTTTGAGGAGAAAAAGAACTGTAGGAAAATGCTGTGATTTTAGTAAGAACCATTTTGTTTCATGTGTATTTTTTGCCGCCATGGCAGAACTGGGGGCTGACCTGCATGTTCAGGATTGATACTGAACACTCTCCTATGGAAATGTATAGAGTTCCAATTAGCACAGGGTCAGAGCATAAATGTACCTCTTTTCACACTGTTCCAAGTGGTTAGTGGGAAACAAACTGAAAAGTAATTCCTTTGGCCCCCCAATAAAAAGATTTATAGCAAAATAATTCTCAGCTTCATAATGGGACTGTTGTAGGTTTGTGTTTGATATTTGTAGGACTGAAATGCAGTCCATGTACCCAAACTAAGCATTTATTGTAAACAAATTAACTGCCAAGAGCTTATATTCTGTCAAACATAATTATATTGAAGATTGATGTATAGCTTGAAAGTGAGTTTGAGGGAGACGATTCTTTTTAACCAAGGCGGGCTTCTGAGATGCAGCTCTCTTCTTCCTTCACTAGAATGACTCAGTAAAGCCATCTTTCTCGCCGCCAGCCTCTCATATACAGAATAAACACAGGCTTGTTCTTTGAAAACATAGCTGTTTGTCGATCCTATTTGTGTTAACAAAATAAAGAAATGAACTTATATTCATGGAAACTGTCATGTTTAGTTTCTTTTATCATCTCCATCTAGAGCTGGCAGTGATGGTGCCAAGATAAAATAGTAGCTCTTATCTCTTGGGCGATACTAGAGTTCACCCATAAACTTAAACGTATACTATTTAGTTAATCCCAAATGAAATTCTTTTCTCCTTCAATATGGAGTTTGAAAGAGAGTTTGACTTGTGTTTCTGTTATTTTGTACTGGGCCTGTCAGTATAGAACTGTTTTGAAACTGGCCTTCTAGGGGAGGGACAACACCAATACCTTTATTTTGTGGTTCAGAAATTATTAATATTTTACGCTTAAATAATTTATGAACCAGATATTCTGGGGAGAATGAAATTTTTTTGAGATTAAGGTGTTCATACCTGGAATTACTCCCAATCTAAAATGCTGCAGTAGTCTTCCAGGGTTTTTGCTTTGAGGCAGGTAGAATCTTACATTTTATTTAGGGTAAAGATTTCTCACTTTTTTGTCCTGGAGAGAAATCACTTTAGGTTTTGATAACGCTTCTCAAAGGCAGTAAAAAGTGGAATAACTCTTTCTTTGGCTGGGTGATAGCCTTTAGATAAACATATTCAGATGTACATAAGGTTTCCAAGAGATTTGTGTGCAGAGACTTCAATAGTCTCTTTAAAAAATATTAATTTTAATTTTTATTTGGAAATTATATAAATTATAAAGAAGATATATTAGAACCATAAAGTGAAAAAAATATATACTAGTTTTCTCTGTTCTGTTTTTCTGATTAATTTCTATAAATTGCACAGGTACTACATATATACTTAAAATATTTTGTCTGGGAAGTATTCCATCAGACCCTGGTTTCCCCGCTCTGTAGGCTGGGTTTTATTAACTTGATCTGAGTCACAATAATAATATCCTACTTATTGCAAACCAGAGATCTCAGTCAGATCCCCTAAGGGGACTAGAGAATACACACTATGGTTTTGACTTTCTTGCTCTTTCTCCCTCCTGTTTTTTTTCTCTTTCTCTTTTCAGTGTTAGCCTTTTCACCAGCTTAGTTGCTATTGCATCTTGATGGATGCATTTGTTGAATATAAGAATGAGAGTGGCTTTTACTGGCTGGGAAATGATGGTGGTATTTGCCTGTCTGCTTAAGCTCGGCTTTGTGAAATCTGCATTCATTGCACAGTGTTACTTTCTACACGTCTATTAAATATCCATAAATGTTTTCTTGTTTGAACTCCAAATATAGACAGTAGGATTTTCTTTTTGAGAGGGAGAAAGCCTTTTATTTTTTGCTATGAAAACTTTACTTTTCAGTTTTTTATTTGATAAAAATCTCTCCATTCTAGTATGATTTCCTTTGAGGCTCTGCACCAGTGTTTGATCTCAATTTTTAATAATTCTTGTGAGTTAAATTCCCCAAAGAAAACATGCTTGTGCTATGAAATATTCCCACTAGAAATCTGGGTAGTCTTGTCTTATTGAGAGCTGAGCACTTGATTCCTTTATTAATTCCTTGCAAGAGGACCTCAGTACAGTTAACCTTTCCTTAACACTACACTGGAGAAATTAATCAAGGTATTTTTTTAAATTATTTGAATTAGAAAAAATAACATTTAGGGAGGCTCAAAACCTGAAGTAAATGTTAGTGTAAGGACAATTTTCATTGACTCCTTTTTTGACACATGGGACTCTGAGTTGTAAATAGCTTTTCCAGAGAGGATGATGAGTGAGGTGGGAAGGTGAATCGATCTCCGCTTAAATACTATTTTCGACAGAGCGAGACTCTGTCTAAAAAAAAAAAATCCTCTCTGAAACCTCCAGAATGAAATTTTACTTAACAAAGGACAGAAACCCTGGTGTTCATAAATTATGGTATAGTCATTTTTAATATGCGGTTTGAGTCTGAGGACTTATATACATATATGCATTTTTAAACTATTGTAAAAAGAACCTGAAGAATTTACACTTGAACTAAGGATACTTCAATAATATGCCATACACTTGAACTTTTCTGTTGTATTCTATTCAAACTTGCATATCCTCCTTTTTTCCTTTGTATTTTTAAAAATTATTTATTTTAGAGGTGTGTCTGGCTCTGTAACTCTGGCTGGAGTGCAGTGGTGAGTGCTCGCTGTGCAGTGGTGAGTGCTCGCTGTGCAGTGGTGAGTGCTCGCTGTGCAGTGGTGAGTGCTCGCTGTGCAGTGGTGAGTGCTCGCTGTGCACTCGATCCTATTTGTGCATAGTGAGCCCCGAACTCCTGTAGCCTCAAACTCCTAAGCTCAAGCCATCCTGCCACTTCAGCCTCCCAAGTAGCTGGGATTAATAGGCTCTGGCCATTGCCAGGCTCTTTTGTCCTTATTATTATTATTTTTTAAATTCTAGGATCACTAAGCGTTTTGTCTTTCTATAGTTACTACATTTAGAAAAGATGCTGTATTCCTTCAGTGCAGGGTATGGGTAGGACTGCCAGCAAGACCCTGGTGGCTCTAGGGCATGTACAGAGCACAGTGCAGTGCACGACTTTGTTACGCACCCATCCATGTGATGCCCGTGGTGATATGACAAAAAGTTCTGTCAACAGTGGTCGTACACAGTGCTGTGGTCTGGCCAGCTTCCCCTGAACAACATGGAGCAAGCTCCTGCGTCCACTTGTGTGGACCATTTCCTAGATAGCTTTCCTTGTCTGCTGATGCTGAGTGCAGTGCAATGGGGCCAGAGTGATATGGACGAGTTTGACAGCTAGGGAGGTACTGCCTATTAATGGTGGTGATTAATAACTAACTGGAATTGGCATTTTGTTAAACTAAACCAACATTTATCTTGCGCCAAGCTAGGGGTGGGAGGGGCGTGAGGGAGTAAAGAAGACTATAAGTCCAGACCACGTTTGAGAAGAAAAGCAGTGGGCCTCTCCTCCACGCCCACTAGAGCCTCGGCATTCCTGACATCAGAGAATTTAGTTCCGTGGGTCAGGCTTGCTGTGGCAGAGTTCCCAGGTGTGGTTCAGGCTTTTTTTGTTTAGATAAGCTGCCACAAATTGCCTCCTGTGTGCCTGTGAAATACTGTTTTGCAAACTGCCTAGCCAGCTTGATCTTCCCACTAAATTTCTATAACTGGAGGATGTTTAGAGACTTAGAGTTTTTCCTTCAGCCCTTGGACCTGACTTCAGGTTGAATTGTGATTGCTTTGCCTGGGTTCAGGCCTGGAATCAGGTGTGGAAGGGCAGAACTCATTTCCTTTCCCTACCACTTGAGGCCCAGTTTGATCCTTTGTGGTCAGTGAGAAAGGACTAGCATCCACCCTCCCATCCTCACCCTGGCCTATTTTTTTTTTTTTTTTTTTTTGTCCGAAGTTAAGATTGGCCTCAGGGGTTGCAAAGTAGTGTCTAGTTTTATTATTTCATAATAAATAATAAAATTGAATAATAAATAATATGTTATGTATTATTTAGTTGGAGGTCTAATCCTGAGTTGCACCTGGGTTATGGATAAGTAATGAAATCGAATTATTTTATGTATGGCACAGTTTGTGCTTAAAAGTAATTGTGCTGGCGGGGTGCGGTGGCTCATGTCTGTAATCCCAGCACTTTGGGAGGCCAAGGCGGGCAGATCACCTGAGGCTGGGAGTTCAAGACCAGCTTGACCAACATGGAGAAACCCTGTCTCTACCAAAAATACAAAATTACCTGGGCATGGTGGTGCATGCCTGTAATCCCAGCTGCTGGGGAGGCTGAGGTAGGAGAATTGCTTGAACCCTGGAGGCAGAGTTGCTGGGAGCTGAGATTGCACCATTGCACTGCACTTCAGCCTGGGCAACAAGAGCAAAATGCTATCTCAAAAAAAAAAAAAAAAAAAAAAAAAGTAATTATGTTGCCGAGTTTGCCTTCCTCGTAATTGGAAACTTGATCTCTACCTGTAAACCCCCTAGAACTTCTGTGGCTGTCCTACCTCTGTCTAGGCTCCTGCTTCCTCTACAATAGGAGTTAAGAAAAAAACAAAACCAGCTAGAAAAACAAGTGAATTATTTGTTTTTCAGAGACTGTGTCATTTATAAGCTAAGAACAGGGAGGAGGAGTGTTGGAAACTGGAGCAGTTGGGGGAGCCTAGAGGGCCTCTGGTCCACCTGTGGACCTGTGGGTGGCTCCCTTTGCATCCAAATGATTGCTCTTCCTTCTCAAAAAAAAAACTGTTGAAAAATTTTTTTTTTCTACTGTATCTTGTTATACTACCTGAAATTCTTTCCACGAGAAGTTTATTTGAAATAAAATATATCTTTTACAATGAAGATCTAGCTGAGGAGATTAAGGAGGCCACTAAACCATTCAAGCAGTGTTTTTTGTTTTTTTTTTGTTTGTTTGTTTGTTTTTAAGACGGAGTTTCGCTCTTCTTACCCAGGCTGGAGTGCAATGGCACGATCTCGGCTCACCGCAACCTCCGCCTCCTGGGTTCAGGCAATTCTCCTGCCTCAGCCTCCTGAGTAGCTGGGATTACAGGCACAAGCCACCATGCCCAGCTAATTTTTTTTTTTTTTGCATTTTTTCTTTTCTTTTTTTTTTTTTTTAAGACGGAGTTTGGCTCTTGTTACCCAGGCTGGAGTCCAATGGCGCGATCTCGGCTCACTGCAACCTCCGCCTCCTGGGTTCAGGCAATTCTCCTGCCTCAGCCTCCGGAGTAGCTGGGATTACAGGCACGCGCCACCATGCCCAGCTAATTTTTTGCACCTTTAGTAGAGACGGGGTTTCACCATGTTGACCAGGATGGTCTCGATCTCTTGACCTCGTGATCCACCTGCCTCAGCCTCCCAAAGTGCTGGGATTACAGGCTTGAGCCACCGCGCCCAGCTTTTTTTTGCATTTTTAGTAGAGACGGGGTTTTACCATATTGACCAGGATGGTCTCGATCTCTTGACCTCATGATCCACCCGCCTCAGCCTCCCAAAGTGTTGGGGTTACAGGCTTGAGCCACCGCGCCCTGCCACAAGCATCTTTTTATCTATTAATCTCTGGAATTTTTGAGATCAGCCCCTGGAGGGAGTAGGAGGCTAGAGTGGAATGTAGAACCTGCCACTGCCTTAGCCCAGGAGGCTGAGTGCCTCCTAGAGGACAGCAGGGCTGCAAAGAGGAGATTAGGAAGGACTTACTGCATCCCTCTTGAGAATTTTGCCTGGGACCCTAACAGGGAGGTGAAAGACACTCTATTAATTCTTTCTGGTTTTGGTCACAATTTTAGGTGCTCAGGCTTTTGTTCATTATTATTATTATTATTACCGAGGCAGAATTTCACACTGTTGCCCAGGCTAGAGTGCAATGATATGGTCTTGGCTCACTGCAATCTCTGCCTCCCAGGTTCAAGCCATTCTCCTGTCCTCAGCCTCCCAAGTAGCTGTGATTACAGGCACCCACCACCATGCCCACCTAGTTTTTGTAGTTTTAGTAGAGATGGGGTTTCACCATGTTGACAGGCTGGTCTCGAACTCCTGACCTCAGGTGATCTGTCTGCCTGAGCATCCCAAACTGCTAGGATTATAGGTGTGAGCCACTGTGCCTGGCCTCTTTATTATTTTAGGGTGTAAAGAAGGGGCTAGACATTAATGTTGGCAAGTTACTTCTCTTCTTGTCTGTGACTCAGTATGTGTGTGTATGAATGTATCAGTGCACGAGAGAGAATATGAGGTTATAGAACAAGTAAATAGTTATTTTGATTTTCTGGTAAATTTACAGTAAGAAAAAATATTAGCCATCCCTCATTTTTTCTCTCTCAGTCCTCTAGAAGACAGTTATTCACTCAGTTTTTGTGGTAAAGGTTTTTTTCAGTGTTTCAAGCAGCTTGTTCTCTGGTACTTCAGGTTCATTTTTATACAAAGAAAAGATATGCAAGGCTCTGCCCTACAGTCTTCATAATCTCCAGTTAGCCCTCAGACCTTCTCAGGTGATAGAACTAGATATGCTGCAGGCCCCAGGGAAGGGAGTGGGCCCTGTCTGCTGCCTTCCTTCCAGAGACAGATGGGCTTCAGGATTCTTTTGAAAGAGGGGAGGCAAAAGCCTGGCCTCCTCTCATCTCAGACTGGGTCCTGTCGTTCTGAAGTGCAGGTGGACTAAGCAGACAAAGGGGCTAGGGAGGAGGCTGGAGACCATGCTGATTTACACTAGAGTATGACCATTCATGTGAGCCTTTCTTTCTTTGTGAATGACGGAAGGTCAGGAGCCCTCTTTGGTTCTCCCTCCATGCCTGGTAGGCAGACAAAAGGTGAATTCACTTATGAGTAGCACAGGTCACCCATTGGACATAGCAAGTGGTAAAGGGTCCTTTTTAGTAAGAAGCCACGCCCTTAGATTTCAATGGGTGTGGATTCTGGAGTGTTGTTTTCAACCCTCAGGAAAGCAGCCTGCTTGGGATTTAGAGCTGGATAACCTGAACTCTTCTGCCCTTGCCTCGCTGTGTTTCTTGGGGCATGTTACTTCTTTCATAGTTTCAGTTTCCTAATTTACTAAATGAGAATAATGCTAACCCTGTCACAGGGTAAATGTGAGGAGAAGATAAAGGTGTGTATGTTAGATTATGTGGAAGTGCAGTACCAAGCAGGAGTTTATTTCATGTCCTAACTTTGGCAGAAGGCAGTTGAATTCTGTCACCTAGACACCCTGCCGCAGCTGCACCATTCATCTGTCACTGTTGAGTTTTAAACATTCAGAGCTTTGGAGAATACATATTCCTCAGGTCACTTTCATAGCCAGTATTGACATTTCCCGAAGTCTGTTCTTTAAAATGAAGGGAAGGGGGAAAGAACTGTTTCCTAATAAAAGAAGTTGGTTTAATATAGTTAGTAATAAAACAGCAGCCTGCAATTGCAGAGAAGGTAACACCTTGGATTTCAGAATTTAACCAAGAGTGCTTCTGTCTTCAGGACTCCTAAGATCTGCAACACAGAGGAAAGATAGCTAAAGGACTCACGACAGTCACACAATTGGCCTGGTGTCAGTTTGTGATAAATGTATCCTGTGTGAGAAAAACTTGTATATTGTTATTTGGCAGATTCATTAGAACAGTGCTCTCTGATATTAATACAATACAAGCCACATGTATGATTGTACATTTTCTAGTAGCTAGACTAAAAGTTAAACAGGTAAAGTTAATTTTAATAACATATTTTATTTAACTCAACATATCCAAGATATTATTTCTACATGCAGTTACTATTAAAAAAACCTTCATGATGTATTTATTTTTATTTCTTTTTGTTATTAAGTCATTAAAATTTAGTATGTATTTTATACTTATGGCACGTCTCAATTGTAGACTAGCTATGTTTCATGTTGCTACATGAAGTTAGAGGCTACTAAGATGGATAGGTAGTTTTACTGTGCTTTTAAAAAAGCACTCATGTTTTTTGCTATAGGGCATGCTAAACGCTTCAAGCCATTGTTATTTGCATAATAGGCCATTCAGTGATTATTAGTATCTTCTTTATTCTGAAGAAATGCCTTTTAGTTAGTATCAGGAACATTGATTACAGACCCTGAAAAAAATTACTGGTTAATTTTTTTCTCTGTAAAATCATATTAATAATGATTTTGAGAAAAAGGAAAACAAATAGATTCCATTGTTTTGAGAGCTGTCAGATAATTTAACTATGTAATGTTGTTTAATCCTTACAACAGATCTATGATGGAGATATTGTTTGCATTTTAGCTAGGAGGAATTTGAGCCTCAGAGAGGTCAGATGAACTACTCAAGGTCACACACAGGTAAAGAGGGACAGTGCCAGGACTTGACCCTGACCCGGTGCTGTTCATCACCACATCTAACCATTTTCCCACGTGTCTCAGTTCTCACAGCTGTTGCCATGAACAGCGGCAGTAACAATGGTTAACTCTATAAATTATACACACTTCTTCAGAAATAATGTCAGAATAAAAGTGACAATTTCAGTATCATCACTAATGACAGTTGGAAAAAATGCATTTTTCTAGTGTAGAGAGGGTACCAGGCTTGTTTTACCTCTTTGACAACAGAATTCATCATTTATCCCAATTACCAGAACAACTCTTAATTTTTAGCAAATGGTTGAGGCCGAGCGCCTGTTCTCCAGATTAAACTACCTGCTTACCTCCTGCAATTGTAAAAGGCTTAGTAAGGCTTATAATCAAAAGGTTCAAAGTTCTCCACTAGATTATCTGAAAATGGGTCTGTGCTACAATAAAAATAATAATAATAATGTTTGAAGCTCAAGATATAGGGCTAGAGCAAGTTTTTCTTTTTTCTTCACCATTTCTAAATTTTGTTGAAGATGCATTTCATATCACTGAGGTTACCCCCCCAAAAAAAATGCATTTCAGTTTTACATTTTTCTTTTATTGGAGCTTTTAAATTCTTCTCACTCTTAAATTATTTTCTGAAGTGCTTTTCAAGAACCTACCTATCTTTCTATCCATTGTCACTTTTTTCTGTTTCTTTTTTTCCCCCCTACTTTTTGCCTGGGACGAGTTGTGGGTAAAATGAACAAATCTCTGTCTCTTTCTCTCTCTCTGCATATATTTTTACTCATCATTTTACAGTTTGCTTCCCTTAGGGATTTTCAGTTTTTAAAGGCTTTTTAAACTTAAGCCTTAATTTTCTTCTTTCTGCACTTGAACTCAGTCATACTATTTTACTATTTTTCATTTCTCTTGTTATTGTCACTAGCAATTGCATCTATTTTTCATCCTTTTTTCTTCTTTTGTAAAAATTGCATTTCATTATAAAAACCATAATTGTTTAGATGGGTCAAATTCTAGTAAGGTAAATTTTTTAAAATATAAGCTCTTTATGATATTCTTCACTATCTCATATGTATGCGCTGCATAACAAACTCTATTATCATATATTCCTCATTAATACTGTTTTATAAATGACCACAAAGCATCCCCCTGCTTTTTTTAAAGAAGTGATGCCAGTGGAGGATTGGTGCATGCTTTCTGTAAGAAGTTATTACTGATGTGTCAGCTAACAATTGCTTCCTTCAGTCACTGAAGCAAAATGTTTAGGAACTATTTAAGTAATTGACAGTTATAAAACATAAGTCCCTACATGTTATAGATCCCTGTGCTTTCATGTTGTATTTCATATCTAACTGGTTGGATAGTTAATATTATTTTAAAAAGTTAATAGGGTCTTAAGTTTTTCAGTTGACCATAGACTTGAGAAAGATTTATAGTTTCTAAATAATGGAGACATGATAGCTTATGGAGCAATTGGATTCATTTAAAGATCTTATCTGTGATTCCCAGATGTGTGACCCTCAGATATTGACATTAGGAATTGCACATGGATTTTCAGCATTGACACTTATGTACACACAGGTATTAGTGGCGGAGTAGCTTATGGCACCATGGACTATATGGCCCTATGTGTGCATATGCTTAAATCATTAGAAGTAAAAATCTACCTACTTCCTTGGACAAAGACTATATGCCAGCATGTAAGAGTTAAAAGCTCTAAATGGGGGCTATTCCTTGCTGGTACGGACTCTCATGAATGAGTCCTATAAAATGCCATTATGCTTGAGTAGGAAGGTTTAAAACACCTTCAACTACATTGAGGGCAGCAGTCACATAAGACTTGTTCTTACTTGTATCCCTGGAGCCACCTGGCACATAGTAGGTGTTCATTGAATAAATCCTGGATAAATGAATGACTACAAAGGTAATTTGGGGCTGGGTGCAGCGGCTCACACCTCCAATCCCAGCACTCTGGGAGGCCGAGGAGGGTGGATCACCTGAGGTTAGGAGTTCGAGATCAGCCTGGCCAAGATAACGAAATCCTGTCTCTACTAAAAGTACAAAAATAGTCGGGCATGGTGGTAGGTGCCTGTAATCCCAGCTACTCAGGAGACAGGCAGGAGAATCGCTTGAACCCAGGAGGCGGAGGTTGCAGTGAGCTGAGATGAAATCTAATTTATATTATTTGCTATATATCCTATGTATATTTTTTGGAATAAACTTGCTATAAATAAATAAATAAGGATTTCATCTAGCAGTAATGGTCACAGTGAAAAAATATGTCTTGCAAGGCATTGTGTGGCTGTCCTAAATCTTCTTCTTTGTCTAAAAAATCAGTCTGCTCCACCTGTATCTTATATTTTTAAATAAATCTACACCATGGAGAGTGTATTTGCTTTAGACAATAATGCTGCTTTCTTGTTCTCAGCAGTGAACACTGAGTCAATAGTTGTCTTGTATGATATGGTTTAACTTGTTAGACTGTTGTGCAGTCTTAATAATAATTACCATGATCTTTAATGATAACAATTCTTAATGAGTATTATTATTGTTAATAAGATTATATTTAATAATTATACCTAATACTTATTATCTTTAATAATAATAATTAGCACATGGGAACCAGTTGTACCAATGCATTATCTTTAGAACAAAAACCTCAATCTGTGACCCCGTAGTTTGTAGAGCATCTGCTCCCACCCTCGACTTTCCAGATCAGAGTGAGTCAGGAAGCTTCTAGGGTTGAGGCCACAGGGAAGTGGGCTCTGAAAAACTCCTATGCATTCTGTGTCAGGGGCCATATTCCCATATAGTCATTTCATGCAAAGGTCTTCTTTTTGTTGTGAATACCTTCAACATGGCCATGTAACTTACCTCCCCTGTCTGCCTGCTCATCCATCCTTCTTAACTTTTAATTTTTCTTGCACAAAAAGAAGACCTGTAACATGCTAATCTGTGCGAATCACATTAGACAGGGTCCATGTTTATTACCTGTGTGTTGGTAAAACTTTGATCTTCTTCTGCCTTGGTTATGTTTAGATTTAAGTGCCTGTATGACTTTTTAAAAAATAAAAAACAGTTTTAAAAAATCCTTGGCGAATTAAACATTTTTTAGCTTTTCACACTTTGATACAAAGCAGAGAAATATTTCAGTGACAACAGATTTCAACAGATTTTCAACTAGACTAATTTGCTTTATTCTTTAGGGTAGTTTACTTCTTTTCTCTGAAAACACAAGAAAAGATCCTCCCTTTCCAGTAGTAACTGATGTTAATGTAGAAAATAATTTTGCATAGGCACACTTTTATATTTGGGTGTATATTTTGATATAAATTAAATGTAAGTTAAGACGTTTATGATCATGTTATTTTTAGGCTAGTTGATAACCTATTTACTAGGATTTAAAAAAAAAACATATAAGAGGGACTTATTTTAAATTTCTATTGACTTTCTTATATTCCCGTAACAGCTTAGGCCCTAAAATCAAACATACCTTTTTAGTAAGAAGGAGCTAGGAGCTTTGAAGTATATTACTTTTACATTTAAAAGTAATATATTTCTTACAACTGGAAGCTTTGAAATGTATTTCTAGACAAGAGCAGATCTGATCTGAAAATGCTAGTGCTGACTAACAGTTAATGATGAAACTATAGACATTATAGACATTAAAGAATCGAGTATCTGTAAGGTCACCTTCGTCTCACCTATGTACCAGGACACCTCTGGTTGGTGAAAATGACTGGAATCTAAGGGCTTCTGCTGCTGCCCCGGGCAATTCTGTAATAATAGGGGGGGAAACCCACAGCTTTCCATTAGGCCTATATGACTAAGAGGCTTGTTTAATCTAAAGCACTGTCGATCACAGATGAGTGACTTTTATAACTGTCGCTTCCCTTCTCATCATGGTGATTGAGATTTGCTTTGTAATGTTTGTGTTTTGCTCTTGAATTTTGTCCCTTCAGGTTTGATGATTCCTGTCTTTTGTGTCGTGGAGCAGTTGGACGGCTCTCTTGAATATGACAACAGAGAAGAACACGCTGAGTTTGTCCTGGTGCGGAAAGATGTGCTTTTTAGCCAGCTGGTGGAGACTGCGCTCCTGGCCCTGGGGTATTCTCATAGCTCTGCCGCTCAGGCCCAAGGTATTAATGCCTCTCCCCTCTCCTCCCGTCTCTTGTGTGTCATAATGAGGAAGAATATGTTTTCTGAAATAGTTCTCCAAACAAAGGTTGAAGGAGAATTTTCAGATTTAGCATTTCCTAGTGAGCAGCAGAATATTTCTTGTAAAAGGTCTTGTTTCTTGTTTTCTTGTTGTTTTTTTGAGAAGCATTTGACCAGCACTTCTAGAGCCTCAAAATCAACTTGCATTTCAAAGTGATCGTAGCTTTTTTGCATTCATAACACTGTTATTTTCTCTAAGTTAGGGCCAGTCCTGAGATATTTAACTCCTGACTTATCCAAACTTATAATACATGATGTATAAAGCATTCAGTTTTCGAAATTTACTTACTGCTTTGGGCCTGTGGCTTCTGCACTTTGTGATAAGCTTTTAATTGAACAGAAAAAAATGAATGCCTCTTACCCTTTTGTATCTTTGAAAATTGTTTTGTAGTTTTGATGTGGTCCATTCAATTAAAAAATATTGCAGTGTCTTTATGATCCATCCTTTCACTTTTTAATTAAATATTAAAATTGCATCATTATTTCAGTGCATAATATACAATACTGGGGAGCCCACTGTGAGCCTCTGTTTTTTCATTTTGAAGTATAGCCCATTGTTCTTTCATGCCAAAGAATTGACAAAACAAATAACAAAAAAAATTACCTGCAGACGTTGAGTAATGGAAAAAAAAAATTGATCTAATGGAATTTATTGTTCTTGATTTTCAGCTGAAATGATTGAATTATATTCTTTATGATTATGGTTATAACCAAAGGAGAGAAATTCGTAACTTCCAGATCTTAGTTGATATACTAATGTCCTATATTCCTATCTTTAGTTAACATTTGTGAATATGCCAAGGATTTTCGCTGTTTTTTAAAATGAGTTTCTCTTCATATCATTCCTAAGAACTATCAGTCAGAGCCTCATTTGTACCAATAAGGATACTATGAGAGATTAAATCAGGCGCCCCCAAACTACGGGCCCGCAGGCCACATGCAGCCCCTGAGGCCATTTATCCAGCCACCGCTGCACTTCAGGAAGGGGCACCTCTTTCACTGGTGGTCAGTGAGAGGAGCACAGTATGTGGCGGCCCTCCAACGGTCTGAGGGACAGTGAACTGGCCCCCTGTGTAAAAAGTTTGGGGACGCCTGGATTAAATATTGACATGAAGTCACAAATGTGCCGACCAAGGGATTTAAATTCCCAAGGTACTGAATTTGATTCTGTAAGTAGATTATTCCTCTTTAAGAAATATTTTAAGTATTTAAGTTATACTTTAGTTCTATCAAGAAAGCAGCCTAATAGAAATTAGGAATGTTTTCTCAGCGCAGGTAGTACCCTATGAGTTACTGTGAATCCCAACGCAGTCTGAATCCAAGTGCTGGCCAGGCTGGGCACAGTGGTGTAGCTGAATCATAGAGTCCAGTGCTCTCAAAGCAGCCCGATAAAGGATGATTCATTTCCTTTTTCCAACGACTTTCCTTCTTGTGTGAGGGATATTCACGATTTGATCCTGAGCAAATTGCATACTGGGCACCATTGCTTTTATGTCATGTTATGTAGCTAAATGAAATAAAAGAATCTCCCTTCCCTTCCCCCCACAAACTCTTCATGCCACTTTAGGGATATTTTTCTCTGAATGTAAAGGTCATTGTATCCCACTGCTTGCACCCTGGTGTGCCAGCTTCCTGTTTGACAGGGCCATCCATCTCAGTTAGCACAGCCGTTCAGTGCGTAGCAAGCTCACATGTGGAACACAGAGCACTAAGTGGCCAAGATTTGATTCTTGGCACATGCTAAGGGAAGGGGCTCTCAGGAAATTTGCACTAGGGAGCCAT
This sequence comes from Saimiri boliviensis, assembly GCF_048565385.1. Lineage (NCBI taxonomy): Eukaryota > Metazoa > Chordata > Mammalia > Primates > Cebidae > Saimiri > Saimiri boliviensis. Next base: position 41,642,329 of record NC_133453.1, read on the forward strand.
GCTATTCCTTTCAGGGATTTGGACTGAGAATTCTACTCACCAGGTGAGATATACGAGCAATAAATGTCATCTACAGTGGAGGATTATTAAACAGGGGACAAGTCAAAAGTGATATTTGCTTCCTCAAGGTTTTTGAATATTAAGGCTAAAATGCTATTATACTTTTTATAAGTTGAATCAATATTCTTAAGGTGCTCTAGAGTACAGGTATACTTTATTTTGTAGGAAAGCATAGGTTTTATCACTTGGTCTTGTACTGTAATCTCACCAAGAAAATAAATCACAGTTTGTTTTAAATTAGGCTTTCGAGCTTTGTTTTGGGGAAATGGAAAAATTTAGAATTGTGTACTTTGAGATGAATGTATTAGATCATTGTCTTCATTCAGATCATTAAAAGTGTGCTGTTTGCTGCATGTGTGTTATAGACCAAATAGTATGCATGATTAGACAGGTAATTCATGTGCTGGACAAACAGCAGCATGCGAGAAGGATAGCAAAGAGGTAGAACAAAATACGTCTTGATGACTGAAGGCATGAGGTTTTATGGGGGTAGTTTTCTGTTCGTTTTTGTTTGGCTTTGTTGTTTGTTTTATGTTTATGTAATTCCTCCAGGATGGGGGCGTCATTGAGAGGACATCCTAGCAAATCCATTTCCAGCAGAGTAACTACAGTGTTCTTGAATCTCTTTTTCCTATGCTGGAAAAGTTGGGCAGAACTAAACTGCAAGAATAGTGGGTTGCTTTAGCCATTTTGAAAATCTAGGCTCTTGAAACATGATTTTTCATTTTGATGTGACCAGAAAAGAGTTTCAGTAATTGAATCGGAAGAGTATTTCAGATTGCCTGTAAAGGAGGAAATACATTAGCAATGTCATTATTTGGAATAGTCCTCAAGTCCCAATGACAAGGCAGCAGGACCATGCTCTTGTGAACACAGGATAGTCAATTTCTTTTTCTAAGAGCGTATTCCCCCAGGTAAGTTGAATAATTTTTATAAGACAGAATATTTGCTTCTGAAGAATGATAGGAATTCTACTAAAATGGAGTTTAGGGATTTCTTTCCCTGTGTTAAAAGTAACCTTTATTTGAAGGCTGGATATTAGAACCCAAGAGAGAATAACATGAAAGATATTGTCATACACCATGGGAACTGTCTTTCTAGCTGACCCATACCCTCCATTTCCCAACATACATACTGTTAACTCTGATTCTCAAGGATATGAAATGCAGGATTCATCAGACTTGCTGTTTTGCCAAAAGCTGGCAGGCCCTTTGCTTATACCAGAATAGGTAGACTAAGATCTAATAAATGGCAAGCACACTTTATGCTGTATGTATGATGGGCTATGAGTCCATGTCTCTGCATTAAAAGTCTTTTGAAAGAGGCATGTTAATCTAGGGTACTGCTGCTTCTCTGGGAACTGCCTTACTCCCAACTTAAAACTCATGACTCCCTTTACTATTCTTTCTTCTTTCCTTTTCATCCTTTCAGTTCTTCCTCATAAGGCTTTTGGCAGTAGCCATGGAGCTCCCCACACTGTCCAGAGCCCACTGGTTGAGTAGCTATTCATACTTGCCAATATAAATGGTGGGCTTTGGGAGGCAGCTGTGATGGCAAGGTGGTGCCTCACTGTGTTTGTTTGAGTTAATTTGTAAGTGGGCATTTTATCTCTCTCCTGCTTTCTGTTAATTTTAAAATAAATTTTAAAATGGACTGTTGATCAGGCAATTAAATTTAATTAATTATTTAATTAATTTTTGAGATGGACTCTCTCTCTCTGTTGCCCAGGCCGGAGTGCAGTGGCACAATCTTGGCTCACTGCAACCTCCACCTCGAGGGTTCAAGCAATTCTCCTGCCTCAGCCTTCCAAGAAGCTGAGATTACAGGTACCTGCCACCATGTCTGGCTAATTTTTGTATTTTTAGTAAAGACAGAGTTTCACCATATTGGCCAGGCTGGTCTTGAACTCCTGATCTCAGGTGATCCGCCCACCTCAGCCTCCCAAAGTGCTGGGATTACAGACGTGAGCCACCATGCCAGGCTGACAATTTTATTTTAAAACCAAGTGTTTAGCAAATAAAGAAGCAAAAATCCTTTCTCAATGGATTTTTTTAAGGTCAAAATTATGGGTTCAAGAAGGGGCATATTAATTGTCACTATTTTGTATTTACATTGGAGTCACTTTAAATGTTTCTAAAACACAGAAAAAAATGTATTCAATAGCCGGGCCTGGTGGCTCATGCCTGTAATCCCAACACTTTGGGAGGCCAAGGCGGGTGGATCACAAGGTCAAGGGATTGAGACCATCCTGGCCAACATGGTGAAACCGCATCTCTACTAAAAAATACAAAAATTAGCTGGGTGTGGTGGGATGTACCTGTAGTCCCAGCTACTCGGGAGGCTGAGGCAGGAGAATTGCTTGAACCCAGGAGGTGGAGATTGCAGTGAGCCGAGATTGTGCCACTGTACTCCAGCCTGGAGCCTAAAGACAGAGCAAGACTCCATCTCAAAAATATATATATATATATTTAATAAATATTATGTGAATCAAGCAGAGTGCCAAGCATATTCTCAATGATATAAAATCCCACATACATGCATAGACCAAAGGCAAAGGCAGTGTATTAAAATCATCAACAGAGTAGTTGATGGGATTATGTGGGATTTTCTTCTTTTTCTAATCAGAAAAAATATGTAAATATGAAATTTTACTTCCTTCATGAATTCTTTAAATGGGAAGATAATTATGGTTATCTTATTCCCCAATTTTGATAAGCTGTTCACTTTATCCCTAATTTATCCATAAATGTGAAAATTTATACATGATACAGATACATTTCTGTTTTTTCAGTGGAAGATTAAAAAAAGAATCAATAAATCATTAATGAGCCCTTGTGATGTATACACCAAGGGATTTCTTAAGTTGGTTATTATTTTTTTCTATGAAACAGGGTCTTGATGTGTGTCTCAGTCTGCAGTGCAATGGTGCAATCATGGCTTACTGCAGCCTTGAACTTTTGGGCTCAAGCAATCTTCCTGCTTCAGCCTCCTGAGTAGCTGGGTGGCCATGCCACCATGCCCACCCTGATTTTTACTTAATATTTTGTAGAGACGAAGTATCCTTATGTTGCTTCAGGTGATGATTCTCCTGCTTCAGCCTCCCAAAGCGTTAGGATTAAAGGTGTGAGCCCCTATGCCCAGGCAATTCTTAGAGCTTTAAAATAGTGCAAGGTAACAATTGAGCAATTACTATATGTTGGGCACTATTCTAAGAGATTTTTATGTACTAATTCCTTTAATTCTCATAACAGACATTTGAAGCAAGTTATCATACTTCCCATTTCACAGAAGAGAAAACAGAGGCAAAGAAAGGTGGGGGGAATAACTTTCCCTGGGGCACAGGCTAGTCGGTGGAAGAGCTGGAATCTGAAGTCCATTGATTTGCCTCTAGAGTCAAGGTCCTTAACCACAGAGCTGTCCTGTGATCAGTTTGATTGCCAGCACTTGCTCTTTACTTTTGGACACAAGCCCTGAAAGGTAGGACTTTTTAGATTAGGTGGTTACTAAATACATGCTGATTATATATATTTGATAATGATGTTTATAGATTTCATTTCCATGATGAAATATATCACTTTTTTAAAAGTAAAATATATACTTTTTCAAAGTAAAAGAGACAGACTTCATTACAATTTAAAAGCAAACAAAAAGCTAAACCTTACAGAATTGTCATGTACTGATACCAACTTCTAAAACTAAATACCTGTAGAGGGCCTATAGTAGGTTGAGCATTTCAAATATATAATTCTTGCTTATGTGACCAAAATGATATAAAAATAGAAAATATTTCTAACCTAGTAGTTTCTTTTGAAACTTACAGATGTTTTGTCAGTGTTGATCTGAACCTCATCTGCTTGAAGGCACTGTATGTAGAAAGAAGAATTTCCATCTATGAACTGGAAACAATGACAATGAAAAAAGATTTAAAATCAAAATGCCAAGGATATTTTTATAAAAAATGAATGCTTTTATTATTATCACTTTATTCATTTATTTATTACATATTTTTCAATGTACTATCTCTTTACAATGTACTGTGGGAAGATCTTTACAAAGAAGCTACTTCTAAGGCAAATTTTATTGTTAGAAATGAATACTCTTTCAGTTTAAATTATTCCATGCTTGAAATGCTCTGCTCTTAAATTAATTCTCTAAAATCATTTTTTATGTAAACATGCAACATATACAAATTCAAGAGACTTATGTATTAAATATTCATGAACTCCTCATCTAGGATCAACAATTAGAAATTCATGGCCAATCCTGTCTCATCTCTGTCCCTACCCACTTCTCACCCCCTCCCCTACTGGTTATTTCAAAGTATATCCTACACTTTATATTTTATCCATAAATATTTTAATAAATATCTCTAAAAGATAAAGACTCTTAGAAAGCATAGACTATAATACTATCATAACTCCTAAAAAAAGATAATTCTTTAATTTCACTTTCAGTAAATATTCAAAATTTTTTAATCATTTTATAATTTTTTTTTAGTGTTGGCTTATTCAAATTAGGAGCCATACCAATCTGTAAGTTGCACTTGGTTGATGTGTCTCTTAAATTTCTTTTGACTCTATAGGTTATCTATTCTCTTACACTTAAAAAAATTCTTTTCTGAAACTTAGGTTGCTGCTTTAATTCAGTTATTTTTGTTTGCTAAACTTAATGAAAATCCTAGTCCTATAAATTCCTTCAAATACTATGATTTCAAAAAAACAGTTAGTGGCTGCACATGATAACTCATTCCTGTAATCTCAGCACTTTGGGAGGCTGAGGCGGGCAGATCACTTGAGGTTAGGGGTTTGAGACCAGCCTGGTCAACATGGCGAAACCCCATCTCTGCTAAAAATACAAAAATTATCTGGGCATAGTGGTGGGTGCCTGTAATCAATCCCAGATACTCAGGAGGCTGAGGCCGGGGAATCACTTGAACCCAGGAGGCAGAGGTTGCAGTGAGCTGAGGTTGAGATCGTGCCACTGCAGTCTATCCTGGGCAACAGAGTGAGACAGAGTCTCACTCTAGATACATAGATAGATAATATGTGCAGTCATAATCTTGGTAAGAAATTCAGAAATTCACGCCTTTTTTTTGAGAGAGAGAATGGTTAAAAAATTATATATATGTTGTCTGCAGCCAAAAGGTTTTTCATGTTCCGATAGTTTGACATTTTTCCTATTGAAAATGTTTAAAATGGTCTGGGTGAGGTGGCTTACGCCTGTAATCCTTTGGGAGGCCGAAGTGGTGGATCACCTGAGGTCAGGAGTTCGAGACCAGCCTGGCCAACATGAAGAAACCCCATCTCTACTAAAAATAAGAAATTAGCTGGGCGTGGTGGCATGTACTTGTAATCCCAGCTACCTGAGAGGCTGAGGCAGGAGAATCACTTGAGCCTGGGAGGAGGAGGTTGCGGTAAGCTGAGATCGTACCACTGCACTGCAGTCTGGATGACAGAGCGAGACTGTGTCTCAGAAAGAAAAAAAAAATGTTTAAAATGATTTTATTTTGTCTTACTTTCTCTATTTCTTCCTTTCACTCTCTCTTTTCCCTACTTTTCCTTCTTTAATTAACCACTAAATGTTTGTGACACTTTCAGCAGCTTTTTCTTTATAAGGGCAATGTTGAAAAAAGATACATATTTAGAAATTTTAGACCTTGGAGCAAACTTTTAACAGACAAGCTGCTTTTAAAAACATTCTGTGGCTCCCTAAAGAGAGCTGAAAATGCTACCCCAAATTGCTATTAACCATGCCTCAGCCTTCATTAGAGCTTGATCAGCCACAATGTAACACACTGATTTGGACGACACAATTCTTCAACAGACCCCCTGCTCTCTACTCCTCCTCTGCTACATAAAATTAAATATTCATACATATGTATGTGTGCACATATGCATGTTCATATGCACACAGTGAAACCTGAAACACTAATTAAATGCCAACATTAAAATAATGTTCATCTTATTTCCTCATCCCAATACATAGTTAAGATTGAATATCATATAATATTTATGATTATGTATTCCTTATATTTGTTTATGTTGGCATAAATATGTATTTAACATATATAGATACATAATTATGGCTCACATGAAGGTCAGCAGATGGAAATATTGTTTATATGTAAGTTTGTAGAGGGTGAAGACTCTGTGATAACTTGATTTTCAGGATGCCTAGTAGTTGACTACGTAGTGCTTGATGAAAGCTGTTTAGGGCAAGGAATGAATCCGTGATCTCACTTATCTCTGACCTTGCAATTTCTCCTTGAATGCTCATTTAACAAAATCCTGGGCCGGGTGAGGTGGCTCACGCCTGTAATCCCAGCACTTTGGGAGGCCAAGGCGGGTAGATCACGAGGTCAAGAAATTGAGACCATCCTGGTCAACATGGTGAAACCCCGTCTCTACTAAAAATACAAAAAATTAGCTGGGCATGGTGGCGCGTGCCTGTAATCCCAGCTACTCAGGAGGCTGAGGCAGGAGAATTGCCCGAACCCAGGAGGTGGAGGTTGCGGTGAGCCGAGATTGCGCCATTGCACTCCAGCCTGGGTAACAAGAGTGGAACTCCGTCTCCAAAAAAAAAAAAAAAAAAAATCCTATCAGTGGAAATAATTCATCTAAAAAATCTAGATCATTATTTCCTACACGATGAAGAAAGTATTTATCAGTGTTTTCAGTTGTCTATTTTGTTTGGCATAATAGGCCGTGGTAGCAATTAACTTTGGTATTTTTTTTTTTTTTTTTTTTTGAGACGGAGTTTCGCTCTTGTTACCCAGGCTGGAGTGCAATGGCGCGATCTCGGCTCACCGCAACCTCCGCCTCCTGGGTTCAGGCAATTCTCCTGCCTCAGCCTCCTGAGTAGCTGGAATCACAGGCACGTGCCACCATGCCCAGCTAATTTTTTTTTATTTTTAGTAGAGACGGGGTTTCACCATGTTGACCAGGATGGTCTCGATCTCTCGACCTCGTGATCCACCCGCCTCGGCCTCCCAAAGTGCTGGGATTACATGGTATATTTTTTAAACTGCTTAACACCCTTCTCCAGAGCTTAGGCATGAATGCCCATTATTTGGAGCAGACTGGTCATCTGAGGCAGTCATGTAAAATGATCCAGGTTAAACAGACTGACCCATAGATATAAACAACCTTCATTTAATAATGAAAGTATGTTCCATTAAAATATATAGCTTCTAGGAGTTTCAAGTGTAAAACCTAGAGCCTAAAATTGGTGATACTTTGATGTGATATATATCACATTTAATTTTTTATTGTTTCCCTTTAAAGCATAACTGTCTTTTACTAATTTAAAGTTTTTTAAATGCAAAATAGAGTTGTTTGCTGAATACCTAGGTCTGTTTGTGCTTTATGAAGATGCAGGACAGATTTCATTGAAGGAACTCATTTGGTTAAAAATCACATTTATTAAAGCACTTAAATTTTTCAATAGTGCTGTTAACTCTTTGGCTACATCCTTTACATTTAAAGCTCTCCATTGATATAACTCTTAGTTTTGATGCTATACCATTATATTCTACTCTAAGTAAAGTCTATTTTAGCATTCGTAGTGGACAGTAAGAAAGTCTTGGCCATAGAGCGTTTTATAATATTAAAATGCTTTTTAAGAAATTTCTTGCCTCCTATTTTGTCTTTGTTTCCTTTGGAAAAGATTTCTCATCATCTGAATCTTGTAATTTCAGTTAATTCTTTACGAAATTGTGAAATTTCAGAATTGTAGGTCTTTCACTTTATATTTTAGTGTACATTTTACATTTTAATACTTTGTCCAGACTTTTCTGGGTACAGTATTACTGTATTTTCACATTAGTATGGAATCCTAGTTCCATAAAAATTCATTTATTTCTGTAGTATCAGTAAGTGTTCAATTTATTTATTACTTAGTTCAAATAGCTTGGCTCATAAGTGGGACCCAGAGCTGTTAGGGACTTCCTCTGTGTGCAGCGTGACAGAAGAGCTGGTTTTGAAAGGCAGGGGTGAAAAGTGAGCGTCCTGCTGTCTGTTTGGTCACACGTGGGCACCTGGGTTTGGATTCCCAGGTGCCAGATAGATTTTGCATGACCGTGATGAGCATTTAAAACCCAGCCCTCTGAAATGCAGGTTTATTTTGATGGCCGCTTTGAGAGCTCTAAAGGGTCTTAAGTTAAGGCTCTAGAGCATGTGCCACTTGCATGCTCAAAAGCAGTAACTGCAAAATTATTTGGGTATCAATGAGAGAAATAAACAAAGGTTCTTCCTCTATCCTTCTGCCTCTTTTTCGTTTGAAGAAATACCACTCAGGACAGAGCAGCAAATCTGTGCTGCTATTTTACAAACCCTTTACTCAGGTTGGAAAAGATTGCTGTAGGCTATATGCAAATCAGACAGCACCAAGATGCCCCTCAGCTTCCAGGTTGCTCTCTGCTGAGAGATGCTTCCAAGGTATTCTGTCAGTTTTATAAATCAGAGAATAGGATGCTGAAAAGCTCCTAGAACATTTAAGACCCCTGCCCTCAATGATTTAGCTGCTCAGATCTAATAATCTCCCAGGTAAAAGCTTATCATCATGGGAGCTGAGCTAAGAGGACAACCTATAGTTGGTTGAAAGCCCTCATCAGCCTTACCAACTTCAAACGGTGGTTCTTCTTGAGAATCTGTGCTCTAGAGCTGTGGTAATAAACAATTCTAAGTGTCTTGTTTTATTACTATGCATACAATGATTCCTCAAGAGGGTGAAGAGACTTCTTTTAAAGGGGGCATATGTTAGATCATCTGCAATGAAAATGTATCAGAATTGCATGGAGAAATCTGTTCATGGAAGATTTTTCCATGCAATTCTTATATATTTTTCTTTGAAGTTCTTAAAATTAAGTTAAGTCTTTTGAGCACTATTGGAAGATAGGTGGTTGAGTTCTTCTACTCTGATTTTGTGGAAAGGAGAACTACTAAGAAACTTTGGAAGAGTGCACCAGGAGGCTCTGGTTCTCCAGCATTATATCATGTTATTCATTTCACAAATATTTTTTGAGTATCTGTTACGTGTCAGACGTTATTCTAGATGTTGAGACACAGCAAAGAGCCAAATACGTAATGTCTCTGCCCTCAAGATACTTACATTCTTGTATGTCGGGGAGATAGAAAATAAGTAACTCAATATGTAATAAAATGTTAGGTAGGACCTGACATTATATTATGCTTATTTTGATCCTGCTCTCTCCATCTTATCTAGAACTAGGGTTTAGCAAACTTAGACTTCTGGAAAGCAGCTGCTTAACAAGAACAAAATGACAGGTTTTGAATATGTTTTGAAGATTAAAACTAAAATGATACTTAAAAGGTTAAGGTTCAGTTATCTGAATTATCTGAAAAATTTACTTACATGGACTAGCTCACTTTTGGAATAGGATAAATGTAACATTGTTATAATTAGTTTATATTAAGTCATGGTTTTGCTTTTGTGAGAGAAACTGAAGCTTTTACGTAATAGACATATTATGGATATAATAAAATCTGTTAACATTTATTGAATGCTTCTTATGTACTAGGCATTGTCCTGGGGCTTAACATTTACTAACTCATTCTATTTCATAATAACCCCATGAAGTACATAATATTAATGTCTGTATTTTGCCAATAAAGAGGCTGAGGCTCTGAGAGGTAAATAGCTTGTCTAGAACCAAAAACTGGCTTCAGAAAATGTGTACTTAACCAGTATCCCATTTAGTGACATTATATTTCTGATCTGTCAATTGAGTCTAGAATCTAAACTAATAGTAATTATGCCTTACAGGCATAAACCAGAGATTGACATTTTCAAATTGGTAACTTAATGAAGATATATATTTTTAAATTGAGTGGGGAGCTTGTTTTGAGCTTAAATAACAAAATTGAAATTGCTATCATGGATGGCATTTTATAAGAACCTGTTTCGTTAGATCCTATTTTTGTAAATTGGTACATATAAGCTTCCTATAAACTTACAAAGTTTAAAAATTTTTTAAATTATAAAGTGTAATACTTGTTAATTACAAAAAACTAAAAATTTTAAAAAGTAGAAAGAAGACAAATTTCCCTCATGAATCAACCATTCTAGAGGCAAACACAGGTAATGTTGGTGTTATTTTCCTTTAGTTATAGCTCTATACATACTTCTACATAGTGGAGGTCAGATGTATGCAATATTTTCATTCCTGGTTCATACTTAACATTATAATGTATAATTTCCATATTCTATATTATTAATTTTAATACTACATAACAGTGAAGCTTTGGATTTTCAAATCAAATGAGAAACATTAGTTTTCTCTTGATTATCATTAATGGAAGGATTTAGGAGTGGTCAGTAAAATAGGAAGTGTTAAGTGCAGGAACTATACCCAGCACATGCTGGGCAATCAGAGTGATTTACGTCAAAATTTATATGCAGATACAGTTGTTCTTTGAAAATAAATTTATTTTCATTGTTTATTGCAGGTGCAAGGCCAGATATTTTTTTAAAAAGCTTTTTTGGCATTAATGTTGGTTTGGCATGCTTTCTTACCTTTGCCTGTGGAAAAGAGTTAAGTGTTTGTTTTTAATGTGGAAGAAGGCTATAAAGACATTGTATCATTTAGGAAACTTCAGTTAATTGATTTCATATTTTGTTTTTGTAATAGTCTTGTTCTTAACCCCCACATTTTGTTCATTTTCCTCTTTACAAAACATATACACAGCATGGTGCGGGTTAGTTACTGCTTACTAGTTTCACAATGAATGACAGTCCTGTGTTAAGATGTCTCTTTGCCCAGGAATTGATAACTTTGACAGTTTGTCCATTTGTTAGCCTCTGCTTTTTGCTATGTGCAGTAGGATGGAGATTATATTAAAGAGTCATTGGGGAAACTCTGAAGGAAGGTTTTTTTCTATGTTTGAATTGCTTGAGAACAGCCCATTATTGGAGGTAGGGAATTTGTCAAAACAAATCATGAAATCTCCCATGTTTGCTGGAGCAATGGGTTGTAATCCTTTTTGATTGTTTGTTTCTATGGGACCTCAGGTCCTGCTGAGCATGGAAAAGAGATAAGCATCTCTCTGTCTCCCTTTCGCATTGTGTAGTTCTAAGGTGACCCAGCTTCTTTTCATAGTCTGTAGCATAGCAGGTATGAGATGGGCCTAGCTGGAACCTGACTACTCTGAACCTTTTGTTAATAGTGTCATTGGCTCCATTCTGATTGTTTCCCTTCTGAGTGCATTTCTGGAGTCATTTAGGCCTATTCTCAGATATGGGGATCATTCTCTTCCTATGTGAATGTGAATATGTTGGTGGTCCCAAGATAGAAATATTAGTTTTCATTAAATATATACCTGGGTTTTTTTTTTTTTTGAGACGGAGTTTTCGCTCTTGTTACCCAGGCTGGAGTGCAATGGCGCGATCTCGGCTCACCGCAACCTCCGCCTCCTGGGTTCAGGCAATTCTCCTACCTCAGCCTCTTGAGTAGCTGGGATTACAGGCACGCGCCACCATGCCCAGCTAATTTTTTGTATTTTTAGTAGAGACGGGGTTTCACCATGTTGACCAGGATGGTCTCGATCCCTTGACCTTGTGATCCACCCGCCTCGGCCTCCCAAAGTGCTGGGATTACAGGCTTGAGCCACCGCGCCCGGCAACCTGGTTTTTTATAATAGATATAATTGGCTAGCATTTGTATAACTCAAATTATCTATTAAAATGTATTCATGTAACCAAAAGTATCAATTTATATTAAAGAAATATTAGTTATGAAACTAATGTTGCATAATTAAGTATACAATAAATATACAAATCAGATATCTATGTAACATATTACATTCTAATTTGCTGTGTTCCTTTTTTTACTTGTAACCCCCACTAGACATTAAAATATACCCATTTGCACTTTAAAGTAATGCAATTAAGATGATCAATCGCTTTTCCAGCTTACTTATTAAGGAGTAATTTCCTGTTGTGACTGATGACAAGATTATGAATTTATCTGAGTCTCTTGATAGATACTAATTTAACCAGGTAAATTAAAAGGAATAGGCCCAACCCTGCTGTAAATCAGGGGATTAAAACATTTGGGTGGCATATTCTACCAGGAGACTGAGTTGTCACTTGGTACTCAGTAAGGGCTGCTGGCCACATTGTCTTGGAGTTCCTTAAAATAACCAATTTATCATCCAAACAAGCACTCATCAGTAGGATGTTTTCTTCTCATCCCCTATTGGAATGCCTTAAGACATAGTCTTACTAGATTCTCATGTCTATTTAGTCCTAAAAACAAACAAAAAAAGAGTAGTATGGGTATTGTTGCTAATGATAATGCTAGGAAACAGAGCTTACTGTGTGTCAGGCACTGTTCTAAGTGTGTTACACACGTTAAATCATTTAACGTTCACAAACCTTGTGCGGCATATGTATCATTCTCTTCACTTTACAGCTGAGGAAACTGAGGCACAGAGGGGCTAAGTGACATACCGAAGGGTACACAGCAAGTAAGTGATGGAGCCAGGATCTAAATGTTCAAACCCAGGCATTCTGCTTCTTGAGACGGTGGCTTAACCACTACACCCCTCTGCCTCTCTAGAGCATGATTAAGACATTATTTTAATAGTGGGTTATCATTAAGAACATGAATAAAAGTCCCTGTAAGGCCTAACCTAACTAGATTAACTCATTAAAATGCTAAATATTTCTCTCTCTTTCCTTTATTTATTTATTTTTTCTTCAGGGGGTAGATTGGGAGGAAGGGAGAGAGGAAGAGAACTTCAAAGACATTACAAATGCATTCTACTTAATCTGAAATATTTTGATGCTTCTGGAAAAGTGAGATGATTTAATTTCATATATAATTGCATGAGGAATTATAAATTATGTTTTCTGAAATACCTATGACACTAAACCACAAAATGAACAGATAAAACTGATTTGTTCTCTGACAAATCAAGATATATGGCAGCGTTTTCATTACAAGTGCCATTTGTGCAGAGGGAGCAGCTGAGTATGCTACAAGATGACAGGAACCGTTCCCAGGCGGCACTGCCTTCACATGGACATCCCGAGGTAATTTATAACCCATGCTGAAATTTTTAAAAAACATGCTGTCAAGCAAAGCCCAGGTTGAACTTCTAAAGTCATGGAATGCAGATATATCTTTCTAATTGACCATCTTTAGCATAAACTTACTCCTTAGAAATAAGTTGTTTTATTCTGTGGGGAGAATGGACTATTTTCAGGGCACGGGGGTATCATTTAGAAAATTATCTCTCTTAGTACATTGAATAGTTTCCTGGAAGATATGTGTTGACTTCTGCTGGAAGGTAATGTATTCATAGTAAGACTGACTAAGGATTCTTTTTACTTCCTACTGGCCTAAAAACACTGTGTTCTAGGCCTCTGTGGTGGTGGAAGGTGAAGACTCAAAATACTGATGTTGTGAGTTGAAGCACTTCTCAAAGGACCTGTGTCCCTAAGCTGCCACAGTCATTTGTTTGTCTGGAATTTTACAAGGGCTTTGAAATGTGTGGAACCAAAATAGTTCTGTTTGTAGTACTGGTGATTCTGGGAAAACGAGAGCATGGTCATCTGCCTGGGAGAGAGTTGATGTGTGTTGATTACCAGTGGCGCTGTGTCATGTTGGTTTTGCTCTGCAGTGATGGGGTTCTCATTGAGCTGCCCAGAATCACTCACCCGATTCCTTTAGGAATTGCTGACATCTGATTTGTAAAGAGTGGGCAGGAACAGGAGTGGAGACCAGATCTTTGGGTCCAAGAGGGAAAAAAGGAACTCCATACAGCAGATCATGGTCTTGTTTTGCCTCTGATTCCAGCCTGATGAATTCCGACACACAGGGGACATAATTCTGTGTAACTAAGACTTGTATTAGATGCTTTATGTAATGCTTTCTTTTTGGGTACGTTGTCTATTATGTGTCAAAAACGTTGGCTAGAAGTGGTTATTTAATACGAGTTAGAATTTATTAGACAAAATCAACAAATTGAATTGTACAAAAATGTGTGGATGTAAAAAAAATTGTGGATGTAGAAAATGTTTGGATGTAGAAAAAGATTTCATATTTTACATTAGTTTTTAAAATAATTTAATTTTAAATATAATGAAACAAATGGTGAAGAACAAATTGACTAGTTTCTTTCCCTTAAGAAGTGGTTGGAAGTTGTTCCTGATAAGCAATTGATCACAGTGGCTTCGCTCACTTAACAGTTAGATTATTTGACAGCTAACAGAGTATAATCGACTTGGCCCTCTAGTTCTGTGTCTTTTACAGTCTGGTTCTGATTGAGGGTGTTGTAGTATAGTGCAGTGGTTAGGCGTTGCGGACTCTGCTGGGCTTTTCATCTTGGTGCTCCGACTTCCCAGCTCTGTGATTCTCTGCCTCAGTTTCCTCTTGTATAAAATCAGAGTAGTAATTATAATTCCTCTCTTGCAGGGTTGTTAGGAAGATTAAATGAAACAATCCAAATAAAGTGCTTTACATTGCCCTTGACACAGGGTAAGGACTGAATCATGTTAGTTGCTATTATGATTCCTGTTGTTAATATTGTTACTTTACAATGCAGAAGCCAGATATAGTGTGTTAATTTCTTTTGTTTTTTGTAGCTTCAATTCTTATATAGGCCCACATTTGGAGATACTAGATGTGAACTACCAACGTTAAATTTTCTTAAGGTGGGCCGGGCGCGGTGGCTCAAGCCTGTAATCCCAGCACTTTGGGAGGCCGAGGCGGGTGGATCACAAGGTCAAGAGATCGAGACCATCCTGGTCAACATGGTGAAACCCCGTCTCTACTAAAAATACAAAAAATTAGCTCGGCATGGTGGCGCGTGCCTGTAATCTCAGCTACTCGGGAGGCTGAGGCAGGAGAATTGCCTGAACCCAGGAGGCGGAGGTTGCGGTGAGCTGAGATCACGCCATTGCACTCCAGCCTGGGTAACAAGAGCAAAACTCCGTCTCAAAAAAAAAAAAAAAAAAAAAAAAATTTTCTTAAGGTGTAAGAAAACTAGGTCTTCTGGTTTTCTGTGTTTTAAATTGACAATATCCTATTCCATGACTGCGCCAACTTAGAAGAATGATTTTTTTTTTTTTTTTTTTTTTGGTGGATAAGGTGTTCTGAACTACGTTGCCTCTTTCCCCTTGTCTTCACAGCACTTAATATATTTACACAGGCTGACAATATAATAAAAATTCCCTTCTACCCCATCATCTGGTTAAAATTGTGTATTTTTAAAAATGAAATATCCTTAACTAATGACAAATGAAACTTTAAATATTCACTGATGGCTTTGTAATTAGTGAGTTAATTTTTTAGTCAGGGGACAAATGTTTTGTCTGTGCCTTCTTTTTTCTTCTTAAAGTTCTAATACTGAGTTACTTATGTAACTCAATATGCATTTGTACTTAAGTACAAATGCAGCTTGACTACAGTGAAGCCATTTAATTTAACACAACTCTTCCCAGGGTTGTGTTGAGAAAACAGGTGATTTTCCCTTCCATTCCTCCTCTGAAATAGTTGCTCTTATCTTTTCTTCTCAAGTGGTTCCACTTGTGGAACTGCCTCAAAACAAATCTGGGGCTATGTGGAGCAGAAGAGATGTAAATGATTTCCTCTGGGGACTCGTTGTCAGTAGGTATTTGTATCCTGGAAAATTTGAATGTAATGAGAACTGAACTTGTCACCTTTGAATCATGGCTCCTTTTCATTCTCTCTCCTAGAGCATTTCACAGGAGATTGCTTCATGCTGAATTATATTATTTTGGTGCACTTTTACCTGGCCTAAATGATCATGGCTTTAAAAAAAAGTAAATGATGGTATTTGTATGACTTAAGTGCCCAGCACACCTAAAGGCAGTAGGTCATGTTATGTTATAGTCAGTTGTGTTACAGCATAATGAAATTAGCTTATAAGGCAGTGATAAATGAAATGGGGATGAATTCAAAAGCAGCAGTTTAATTTATTCTGCTTTATTGACCTTTTTCTTTACCTCTCCAGTCTTCTACTTTACTGTTTCTCTCCCTTTTCTTAGTATTTAAACTCCTCCTGTCTTCCCTGATTTTTGTGCAAATTCTATTCTTAAAAAAAAATTAAACATGAATTACCTGTGGTAAAACGTAGCATTTGAAGAAGACCTCTCTCCTGCCAACTAGGAGATGTGTGGTCCCACTGTGTTTTTGGTGTGTGTTTATTTAAATATTAAATTACCAACTGAAAGCTAATAATACTGTAAGAAAAGTATAATTATGAAGGTAAATCTGTATCAAAAATTGTGTGGTGTACCTCAAGGTCAAATATAATTATTAGTGTATAGATAATTACCCATTCATAGATTTGTACATAAAGTAGTGTTTTCAAAATTGTGTATTTTTAAAATTCATTCAGTTTCCCACAAAGTATAATCCACTAGATCATAAACAAAATAACCTACTTCGGTATAATAGAACCACACCTGTATGGAAATAACTGAAATGCACCAAAATAGAAATATAATAGTCCTTGTGCCAAACACTGTAATATAATGTCTGCCGAGTCCTGAGTCCATGGTTTTATTTTCCTTAGTACTCACTCCTGCTGAGGTCTATGCATTTGACAGCCACCTCTCTACCCTGTGGCCTTTGGCAGTGGCAGTGAGGGCAATGATGATGCTACAAGTTGGCACACAGGCTTGGTGGGGCTGAGGACATCCTTATAGAGAAGGACAGCTGACACGGGGTGTTACTGGCCTTGGAGGATATCTGCAGAAGTGTTGGAGAGCAGGGTGGAGCATCATGCTAGGAAAGAGAAAGGCTTGGGCCAGGAGGATCACAGTGAAGGCCACCCAGATCTAGCTTCTAATTATAGAGATTTGTGTGGCCAGAGTAGGCCCTTGTGGGAAGGCATTAGAAGAGTGATAGGCCACGGGTCACTCATCAGGCACAATCTCACTGGATAAATGAGGGATTTAATCATTTAATCACTTCTGATGAATGAAGTATTCACTTTCCCATCAAATTAAATAACTCATCTCCAGTATTCCAGTGCAGTTTGGATATCCATATATATTATCTTAATGTAAAATCAGTTATGTTTTAACCAGCATGCATTATTGGTATAAAATTCTTCTTATAGCAATACAATTTTAAACATGTTATACATAGCAGCTAATAAGTTAAAACGATACTATATAGCACTTTAAATGATTCATATGGCTAACGATTAGCAACTTTTCTTGGAGATTTATATTAATTTATGACTTGGTCTCCATTTCAATTTATTGTGTACAACAGTTAGTTTGTTTTAGTCATTTTGAACAGTTATTTCTTTGAGCCCATGGCCACTGGTCAGATAACAAGCTTACAACTATTCTCTTCCTGAAGATAACAGACTCCTTTGGGGCTTGTAGACACACATGTAAAGTATGTGTTACAAGCCTGTACTGTGAAGGACAGTGTGTTTCTTGCTTCACATCCTGTTTTTTAATACACACATTATTATTATGCTCATTCTTATGTTAGTTGTTTTGTTTTCTAGGTTGTATTTAAATTACATAGTCTCCATTGCACTCATTCTGTAAACTTTTATTTTCCCCAACGTTTTGCAACCTGAACTTGGTGCTTCCTCAGTGCTGCACGTGAGGTGGCCTTTGCTTTACGGGAAAACTCTGCCATTTTGCCTTGTCCTGGCTCCCTGTCACAGCCTGCTGCCCGTCCATCCCCTCTTGCACACCTGCCAGGGATCATTCCTGGACGGACAGGGGTAGCTGTCAGATCCCGGTGAGACCTTGCTCCCAGTCATTGTTTTGTTTGTGATCCTTGGGGAGAGTAGTGACCGGCTATAGGCTTTTCTCAAGGAGAAGCCACATGGTGCTTCAAAAGGAAAGGCTTTTGCAGACTGGGGCCCGTGACAAGCAGGAGAGGCTGGCACCAGAGTCTTGAGTGAGCGCTTTGACACACCGAGTCACAGCCCATTATCACTTGTTCTGGTGTCAAAACAATACAGCAGTTTGGACTGCAGCTCAGCTCACTCCTGCTGTCACACAAGCTCCCTCCTAAGTCATTAGAGTGCTGGCATGGACTCTTTCTGAATCAGTCAGAGATGCATTAGGAGAGGGGGAAGTATTTATTAATTCAATTTAATAAGTGACTATTAATCATCTGCTGTGCATCGGGTATTGCCCTGGGGCAGGGCGGATGGGGAAAGAGGAGCATTCCCATACCAGTATGACAAGATCCCCGACCCAAAGTTACCCTTGTCCAGGACAACACACAATTACGGTGGCTATCGTGAAGACAAAATTGCTTTGGAAATTCAGAAGAGGGAGAAATCTCATCAGATTGGAAGGATCAGTTTAGATGGATGAGGGAGGTGATATGTGAGAGGGGCCTTGACAAGACTGAAAGATTTTGATGGGCAGAAAGAAGGTGAGACAGACAGTTGGCAGGGAGTTCTGCTTGCCTGGTATGCATGGTATGTTTAAGAGGTATCAGGACTCAAGAATCTATTGTAAAGTACCTTGGTTGCCAAGCTAAGAAGTTAATGTTTTATTTAGTCGTCTGCTGCTTGAGACCACCACTGAAAGGGTTTGAGTCAGTGGAGTGACATGTTAGGAATATGTGCATCCTTATTAAAATGTTAGCTTAGGTATTAATCCGTTAAGACTGCAAGTGATTATATGTAGCAATAACTCTACAACAGTGGCTTACCCAAACAGGGGTTTTATTTATTTCATATAGGTGACCAGTGCAGCATCTTCACAACACCACCAGGGGCCTGGGCTCAGGCTCCGTTCTTCCTGACATCTCTTCTTATGAGTGAAAAGTGGCTGCTGGATCTCCAGATATCCAGTTCAGATTCCAGGCAGGAAGAGGGTAGGGAAAGAAGAGCAGAAGGCCAAATGCCTCTCATGAAGCTCTGCCTTTATTATTCTGGAACGGACAGCCTTCCTTAAGACTTGGTCTTTATCTGAGTCTCAAGACTAGAGAGCCTGGGAAATCAAGTTTTTCATTTGACACAATGCTGCTCAGAAAAAAAAAAAAAAATGGGATTCTCTAGTAGGAAAAGTAAGTATTGGGTAGGTAAGGAACACTGTTGGCCACAGCTTATTTGTGAATCTATCGTGGGAAATCAGAGAAGGCAGGGAGCAGAGGGCCAGAAAGCTAACAGTGCCAGCAAGGAATCCTGATTAGATTCAGAGAAAGTAATCTCAGAGAGCAGTTTCCGTTTTAGGTTTGTTGAATGAAAGAATATGGGACAATGAGTTAGGAAAAAGGCCTTAACTCTGGCATCATTATTAAAACATGCATGTGTTGAGAGAAGCTACTTCTCTGAACCTCAGTTTTCTTATCTATACAATTGGGGACTTCAAAGCCTAACAGCCCAAAGCTGTGATGCTAAGAAAAGATTACATATGTGCTTTGGAGTATTATTTTCAGATTAAACACTGAGTAAGTTACAAAAATAAACATATAGATTAAGAGAAGATATACATTTTATTAAAAAAATATTTTCTCCTAATTTGAGGAACCAAAGAACTGGTAAACATATTTCATGTATTAATTTAAAATGTATTATCTAAAAAAACATTCTCTACTATTCCTTGGCACTAGTGTTTTCTGTTACCAACTATACGGTACTTGCATTTATTTATTGTAAGGGAAGTAAGAGATAGCAGATTCATCCTTAAGCCCCTGCTCTAACAGGACTATTTATAATGTGACAACTTATTACACTCCTTTCTTGGTAAATAGCTCAACTTCATTCTCCATGTATATTACAGTTTCATCTCGGGCAGTTTGTCCCCTATAAAGTGAAGATACACAGTTTTTATTTCTCATCTGTGACGTGTCCCCATTAGGGAGGTGGTGTTTTTTTTTTACTCTATCCCTGATTTCCTCCTCAAATCATTGTGATACAAGACTGGCTCATATGTATCCACATTGTTTTAATATGGAGGGAGACACAAAGTAGAAAATATGACCACTACCTTTGGGGTACTTGTTACCTAGCTGGGGAGAGAAGACAAAGACATAGAACAAATAAAGAACAGCGCAGAAGACGAAGTAATGCCATGCTGAAGCAGACGCTTTAATCTTTGCGTGCTGTGCTTTCAGTAAGGCTGTGTGGTGAGAGGTTCCCTCCCCTGCCCAGGGGCAGCCTCTCTCCTTGCTCCTTCCGTTGCTGACTCTCACCTTTTTTTGGGATTATGCTTCATCATTTGTCCCCAGAATTCTAGTGTCTTCTATTTCTCACTTTCATTGGCTTCTTCTGTTTGTAATATAGAAGTGCTCAGTCAAGACTACTTTAGACAAAACCAGAAATTCTTAATATTTGCTTGCTGACTCAGGCTACCACCATATTTTATATCCTCCTTGTTAAATGTTTTTCAAGTATGCATCACTCTGTCCTTATGGTCCTTATTATCTAGCTGTCATTTGCCTCAGATAGCTTCACACTGCCCGGTCAACAGTACTTTTCTTTCCTGTTTTTTTTTTTTTTTTTTTTTTTAAGAGATGGAGTTTCACTCTTGTTGCCCAGGCTGGAGTGCAATGGCACGATCTCGGCTCACCACAACCTCTGCCTCCTGAGTTCAAGTAATTCTTCTGCCTCGACCTCCCTGGTAGCTGGGACTACAGGCGTGTGCCACCACGCTCGGCTAATTTTTGTATTTTTAGTAAAGACGGCGTTTCAGCATGTTAGCCAGGATGGTTTCCATGTCCTGACTTGGTGATCCACCTGCCTCGGTCCCCCAAACTGCTGGGATTACAGGCATGAGCCACTGTGCCCCGTCAACAGTGCTTTTCTATTCATTAGATTTAGGGCCTGGCAGCCAGGCTCTGGTCTTCCTTTTTAACCTCTTCAAGCATGTGACTTCTTGCATTCCTCACCCTCCTTCAGAGCTGAATTTTCCGTGGTTCATCAGATGCACCATATTTTTTCTTGAATCTCTGTCCTTAGGCATTTTCTGAAATGTTTCCCTGTCTTCAATTCACCAGAGAAATTTTAAGATTAAATTGAGGTTATCAGCCTAGGAGAATCATCGCCCCCCACATCCCACTGTTCACCAAATAGCATTAGTTACTTTCTTCTTTATGCTTTTGTAACACTTACCTTTGTAACGGTTGTTAACACAATGGGTTATTGTTTATCTGTTGACTTATCTCTTTTCTCCCTGTTCTGTGAGTTATTGTAGTCTAGGGACTAGTCCCGTCCATACCTACCACTTGCCATACAGTCCAGATTGCACCGTAACCATTATAGTGGTGAAAGCACTAGCTTTGGAATCACAAGGCAGGGATTCATACATTGTGTCACTTGCTTGTTTCGTGACATTGGGTATGTATGTTGACCTCTATGAACTTCAGTTTATCTGTAAATAAAAATAATATCTACCCTCATAATGTTGTGAGGTGAAAATGGCATCCAAACAATGTTCATAGCATAGTGCCTAGAACATGGTAGGTATTCATATTAAAATAATATTTGTTGAAAAAAATTAATAAATAGAGCAATATTCGTTTGGTGGTAACACCCTCCCTCCTTTTTCACTTCTTGTTTGAAGGTAGATATAAGCAAGGAAAGTTAAGGGGGATTACCATGGATAGATATACTTGGTGAATTTCTGCATGATACATTCTACTTGTAAGGATGGAGTTAAGTTTTAAGTAATAGGGAGGACAAAGATGAGAGGTGATTTTTTTCCCCTAGACATAGTGAGTTGGAAAAAAGCCCCGTCACAGGTGGCAAAGGAAGCTTTGTTATAGAATGAAAGGGAATGTATGTGGCAGAGGAGAGTAAATGATTCAGTGTGTTTGAATTTGATACATAGCAGTATTGCCCAAATGAGATCTTTATCATAAGAAAGACTACCCAAGATTAGTAAATGCCATGTATTAGCAATTACTTACTTGGGCTTCTCTAATTAGAAAAAAAAAAAAAAAAAAAAAAAAAAAAACCAGGTGTTTGTGATCACTAATGGAGTTTTAGAAGTAAGAGGCAAAAAGGAATTTTATGGCTTTTAAAAAAACTTTATTTTTATATTTACAAAGGTGAATGTAAATGTTTTACCAGACCGTAAGTGTATGTTTTGATCTACTGTTACACTTATTAACTGCTTAGTTATAGTAGGAAAATTCATCATAGGTTTTAACACTTTCTTTTATGATACCCTTATGATGTCATTCCTGTGTAGTACATTGCATAAAAAACAGAGTGACCACCCTGAGCAGACTGTTAAAATAATGGAGCATTCATTCTTCTTGAACTGCAGTCTAAATGTTCCATAAAGTTATGGTAGCATGCGCTGGGAGGGCAATGCTTCAGAGTTGTGGTCTCACCTCAAGACTGGAGATTGGTAAAGACATTAATTACCAACATTCTTTGTCCGATTCTTTGCGAAGAAGCAAGGTTTGCAGATGATACTGGAAAATATGGAGTTCTGATAAACAAGGCATGAATATAGTCCTGTTCTAATTGTGAAGTTATCTGTACTGAGGAATAGTTGATCAGTAATATCAGTTTAACCCAAATACCAATTGAGACAAGAATACTCTCCCTGAGGAACAATGACTCATTTTACAATGTGGCCACAGAATTTAGCACGGTTGATCCCAGCTGCCTCAAATATCATTAAACTAATCTCAGAGTCTAGGATTAGATGTGGCTGACCCAAGTGTCCTTTCAGGTCAGAGTTCAAGGAGTTCTGCTTAACTTTCTGGGAGGAGGAGCAGGGAGAAGAATCTGTGCCCCATATTCCTTTAAACAAAGGTTTTATTCTGTAGTGCTTTTAAGATCCCTCAAATAGCCTGAACTGCTGAACTAACACACACAGAAAAAGGCAGTTTATGATCTCTAGAATCTGTTTGCACAGGTTATTAATGACTCTGGCCTGTGATGTATACAAACCAAAAGAAAAAAAAAAAGTCAGTGATGTGGGGGACAGTGGTGGCATGACGGGGAGCCGTGTTGAACTTCCTCCCTTCCTCATTCTTTGTTGATTTATAATTAAATCCAGACTTAGCAGGAGTATTATTACATTGTGAAGATGAGCCAGAAACTCTTTTCAAGTTAACTTTCTTAACATTACCCCCTGCAGTAGAAAGGGCATTTGCCCTGTGACCAGTCTTTAAAAACAAAACAATGCTAAATGGTGCTTACATATTCCACGCAAAGATTCTTCCTTCAGAAATACTTGGCATTTGTTGTAAATGGAGTATGACAGCATAGTATAGAAAAAAATCTTGTCTTGATTTTTTAAGTAAGGCATTGAAAATATAAAGCAGGCAGCGTCCCTTAGCCATGATAAAATGTTAATTCACCATCTTGTCCTTGGAAAAAGCTATTCTTTCAGTGAAGTGGTATTAACTAAGCAATATCTTACAGCCAAGTATTGCTCTAGAAAATGTTGGAAGTTTGCACATTATCTAACTTCAGCTTTCTAATTATTATTTTCTTTAATTTCTGTTTTACATCATCATGTCCTCTTCTCTACTGAAAAGAGAAAAACTAGATGGCTATTGGGATTATTGTTGAGCCATAAAACTTAAGTTATCTTTTCCCAGTCTCTCACTGGGTTCAGCACTGGTCCTCCTTGACTTCCCTGGTGGAGCTTTATCCAGCCTTTGCTTGGCTACTTCCAGAGATGAGGAGCTCACTTTTCTGTGAGGCTGTAGACATCGCCATTTGCTCTTGTTCTACTATTTCTAGGGATTGTAAAGGAAGTCATCTTGAAAATATAATGATACACTTCTTTTTCTACAACTCATTATTTGGAAACTAAGATCATGCTCTCCCTAACACTCTTTTTTTTTTTTTTGGATAGGCTAAACAACCACAGGGGTCTCTTTGTACATTTGGTCTCTTTTCTCTCCTTTCACTCCTTTCATGTTGTATTAGGTTGGTGCAAGAGTAATTGCAGTTTTTGGTATTACTTTGAACAGCAAAAACTGCAATTACTTTTGCAACAAGCCAATATACCACCTTTGTATCAACCTTGTATCTGGTTGCTCGTGATTCCTCTGAAACTAACTTATCCTATTACCTCAGTGTGGTCTTGACTTTCTATTCTTTCTTTCTTTCTTTTTTTTTTTTTTTTTTTTGAGACAGAGTCTCACTCTTTTGCCAGGCTGGAGTGCGGTGGCAATCTTGGCTTGCTACAACCTCTGCCTCCCAGGTTCCAGCAGTTCTCCTGCCTCAGCCTCCCAAGTAGCTGGGACTACAGGGCCTTGCCACCATGCCTGGTTAATTTTTGTATTTTTGGTAGAGCTGGGTTTCCCCATGTTGGCCAGGATGGTCTTGATCTCTTAACCTTGTAATCCAACCACCTTGGCCTCCCAAAGTTCTGGGATTACAGGTGTGAGCCACTGCGCCCAGCTGGTCTTGACATTCTATAAATGCATTAATTCATTTTAGCAGATGTTCACAATGGTGGCTCATAATAAGTCACCTCAATGTAATTGTTTGTCTTGTTTTTGTTTCATTTTTCATATAAATTTATGAAAGGTCAAAATATGTATACATATATAATTTAAAAAATAATTCTATATATTCTTGTTAAATTCTGTTTTATTTTATATAGTCAAGTGATATAGCCCATCATTTTGGGCTATAAATCATATTATCAACTATATTAACATTGCAAAATCTACAGATTTTATAAGCATCTTCATCCAAATCACTGGTAAAATGTTGAATAGGCAGGGCCCAAGATAGTATGCTGTGTGTAACCCTGAAGATCACCTTTCAGGCTGATTATTAATTTAAAAAACACTAGTTATTGAATAAGGCACAAACTATGGAACAGCACTGTCAGGTCCACTAACTTATCATGAAAGGCTTCCTCACATATTTCTGCTGTTCCTGTAAGTCCAATAAAAGGACAGGTTTGTGGTTTGGCATGACATCTGTGGACTGAACTTTTTTTTTTTTTTTTTTATTTTTGGACTTTGAGTGAAAATTTTACTTGTTCTGGAGTTTCTGTTTGTTCATGATTTTATTTATTTATTTATTTTACCATCTGATATTGCTTCTATGCATTCTTCTCATACCCAAGGATGTGAATCTCTGGGCCAGGAGGCTTAGACTCCTTTACTGCAGCCAGGTGTTTTTTTATGATTTTATTTTCCATAATAGCTCCTAGGGCTTTCTTAGCCGTTGTTCTAGCATTTTCAGTTTGAAACTTTTTTTGGTCTATCAGATAAAATGGAAATAGGTGGGTAATTAGGTAATTTTACCTTCACTTTCTTTATCTTTTTATATGACATCATCTGCCACAATCAGTTGTCCTGTGTTTTTCTAGATCATCATTAAGTTCTTGACTTCGCTTAATAACTTTGTCATAGTTAGCAGGTTTCACATATGTCAGATATCCTGGGCTGTAACCTCTTTGATAAGATTCTTAGAGATTCCTTCTTGTTTCTCTGCTCCATTTTCCACAATACTTACCTAGTCTTAATCATTTAAGATCATCAGATAACTTCCAGATGCTGGCCTCACCTCTTACTAGGGCATCTGACCTCAGGGGGTTAACTTTTCTATGCTTCTTTCTTTTGTTCTTTTTTTTTGGAGGGGGCAGGCTGGGGGAAACAGAGTCTTGCTCTGTTGCCCAGGCTGGAGCACAGTGGCACCATTTTAGTTCACTGTAACCTCTGCCTCCCAGGTTCAAACAGCTCTCCTGCCTCAGCCTCCTGAAATTTTTTTTGTGTTTTTGGTAGAGACAAGGTTTCACCATGTAGGCCAGGCTGGTCCTGAACTCCTGACCGCAAATGATCTACCCACCTCGGCCTCCCAAAGTGCGGGGGTTACAATCATGAGCTGCTGCTCTTGGCCAACTTTTCTATACTTCATTTGTAAAATAAGGTGAGATCCCTCCTTACTTTAAGGCAGTTTTAAGGATTGCTTGAAGTATTATTTTAAGTGACATTGTACACAATGAATGTTATTCTTATTACAATTATTTCTCATGATGATGCCCACCCCTTTTCCTTTTCATAATTGTGATCATACAAATATTTTCTCAGCTTCACAACTCTTTTAAACCATCTCCCCTAAAATGATTTCATCCATGGAATCATGCCCATTTTCTTTCCAGCTCTTCAATATCTGTTTTCCTAAACTATAGAATAGATACCTCCTTATAGAATGTTATTTTTTATTGTACCCTTTAGGAGGAGTGGTCTTTGGTACCTCAGAGACTCCTATGGCTTGTCTCTCAAAAGTCTGTTCTTCTGATTTAAGCCTAGCATAGTTCACCTTCATAAAGGTATTTATTATATTATGCCTTCCATGATGAGTACTATAAGCCAGATGACTATGGGGGCAGCCTGTAGCTTTTAGAAGACTCCGTTGAAACCTCTGTTTTTCCGGTAGGATAGATTCTCAGTGGAAAATCCTGATATTTCACTGAATTTTCTCACAAAGGACTACACATTGTAAAAACTAAACATATTAACATATAGGGCTTGGAATTTAGTAGATTTAGGGAAAAATAAATAAAAACTGTGAAAACAAAATTATGAAACTGTAAGGTTTCAGTGTTTACATTTTAACTTTCTACCAAGTTTAGGTGTGTTAATTATAAAGACTCCACCTGTTTTTTTATCTGTGGTAAGCAGAGAATAATAATAGTAGAATCATCCGTTGGTATCTAGGGGGATTAGTTCAGGACTCAGTTGAATACCAACATACCAAGGATGCTCAAGTCCATCATATGTAAAAGCACATAGTGTTTGCCTATTACTTCCTTACCTTCCCCTGTAAGCTTTAAATAATCACTTCAAGGTTACTTATAATACCTAATACAATGTAAATGCTAGGTAAGTAATTGTTATACTGTATTTTAATTTGTATTATTTTTTATTGTTGCATTATTATTATTTACTTACAACTTTTAATCCAGAGTTTGTTGAATCTGCAGATCTAGAACCCATGGACTGAGGACCCACTCCACTTACCTTAGACCATGCAATATTCATATAATCAAGCATTCCTAAATTTTTGGAATTTCTAAGTAAGAATGAATTTGAGAGAATTTGGCCCTGAAGCTTTTTTATTTCTTTTTTTTTTTTCTTTTAAAAAACTACGTTTAACCAGAAATAAGCATGTGGAGTTTGATTTCTTTACCATGAATAATTGCACTAAAATATTTCTAGGACATGTTCTAAGTTTACAGTTATATGTGTGAAGGTTCAGGGAACACTTGTGAGGAAGCTGCTTTCCTTTCCCTGAAAAAGTGACAATGGTGGAGTACTCCCCATACACCCTCCCAAAAAATGCTGCTCCCTTTTCTCCACCCATCATTTGCATTTGCCCTCTGGCCTTTCTCTATTTCCCTCCAGGGCACACACCCTATTCTTATATTTCCCTTGGTCAGCCTGTTTGGCTGGAGGGTGCTTCTTTAAGTGCGGATTCCCAGGCTCATATAAACCTAACGAATTGGGTCCCCTGGTGGCAGACCCCAGAATTTTTATTTTTCTCAAGTTCTTTATGGGGGAGTCTCATGTCCCCAAGTTTTGAGAGCCACCGCTCAAGTCCATTTGTCATTGGCTTCTGCTATGTCTGATGAAATCAGTATTATGCAGAGCTCTTTCTGAAGTGCTTTGTTGTTGAACAGGCTGCTGGTGGGCCAGAACAGATTGTCACCATGTAAATGAGGAGTCAAGGGACGTAATTTTATGGGCTCACACCTATCTCTTAGCCAAAGACATTTCAGGTTAGTTGTTTGCCTGTACTGGTAAAGGAATATAGTCTCATTTGAACTGGGACAACCCTAGTTCTGGGTACATTCTGTGGTATTATATTTGCCAACTCACATTCAGCCCATGCATTTATAATTACTCAACTGTTTCCATGCATTGAGTCATTGCAGAAAAGCCTCTTCTTTGTAGAACCTCATTAAGATTTCAGCTGCTAACAGATTTTATTTTACAGTTCCAGCTTTTTTGATATTAAGATATGGAGATTTGGGCTTCTGGGAGGGGTTATTTACAAGTTTAAAGCTCTGAGGAGCATCACAGTGTTTTTAAGGGCATAACTAGAAAGGAAAATACAAAGGGTAGTCTGGTATTCTGATAGATGTGATATAATACTTTGGAGGCAAAAATGTAACTGAATTGCTTTTTAAAAAATTGTTACTTGTGATTATTTGATTCTTTTTTTTTTTTTTTTTTTTTTAAACAGCCTTTGGTTTAAAACAATGTTTTTTAAATGTTTATTTTTGGCATCTAAAAAGACACATAGCATGAAAGCAATACTCAAAGGATGCATACTGTTAAAATGAATATACTTTCCTTATGCTAAGAATATATGGTAAATGAATAATCTCTGATTTAAATGATACTTTTTTTTTGCATGGTTGCACTCAGAATTATACTGTGCCATTTTATATCTTGTTCTTCCCCGTGGTACATTAAAACTTTCTTTTAAATAATGGGCACATTTTAATTACAGTAATCATTAACTGAGAGTTATTGGTTACATCAATTAGAGGTGCCACTTATGTTTTGTCTTCTATCTGTTAACATAATAATCATTCATTAGGCACTCTATAAGGAGAATTTTAGCTAAATGAGAAAAAGCAGGTTCACATTAGGAGTTGGGGTGCTGGCCTCTGTGATGGCTGCTTTCATGTGAAACGCCTTGCCTCTTTTCTTGATATATTACTCTTGCTTTCAGTGAGGAGGCACTGGCTACATGTCCCCTTTGGCAGTCATCTTGGGTATCTGAGAGTCTTCCTCATCTAGTGAGGTTTCTCGGTACGACATTCAGAGGCCTCTCCTTTCCTTCCTCTTGCTTCGCCTTTCTTTGGCATCTGCACATTGATTATTTACTTGCTCGTTTGTTCCTGGTGTCTTTGTATTACCTGCTCTTTCTGCAGCCAGGAATAATAAACCCCTTATTGACAGAGATTGACTTCTGATTTTCTCTGTGTCCCCCTTGTCAGGTTGGTATCCTGCCATCCCAGAAGGCACTGCGTAGATGTTTGCTAAATAGCTGGTTGAATAGAGGAGGACTTAATTTTTGCTAACAGACCAGATTGATTTAATTTGTTGGTGTTCCAATCCAGCCACTTTGAATATCAAGGCTTTCTTACTTAATATCCTTTTAGGCAACATTATAGCTGTTCATGTTTCTATATAAAGATTTCTAAATTGGAGGGTTTCTCATCCGAAAATAGTCAAGAATTTATTTAAAAAACTGAGATTTCTGAATACAAATAGCTTCCTTTTTGCGTGTAGGTTGCTTTGCCTTATTTGCAAGGAAAGAAAGCACAGCAATTTAAAAGTAATAAACATACCCATTGTAGGAAATATAAAAAATGCAAAATGGTGTGAAGGATAAAATAAAATTCCCCCTTGGTGTTACCTGTGACCCAAGATATTTCTTACCTTGAAAATTTTGCTGATAAAGTTAAAATCCTCTTTACAGCCCTCACAGTCTCTTTTCCTTCTTTCCTTCTTGGCAATTGGCTATCTATATATCTTAGTTTTTCATTTAACATGACAAACATTTTGTCATGGCATTAATTTTTAATTCCTTTGTAATGGCTGATGGTGTGAAAATACCATAATTTACATAAGCATTCTGTTGGTTTTACGCAGGTTGTTTAGAGTTTTAAAAATATTAGGAATAACTCTTTAATAAACATCATTGTGGGTGTCATTCTATGTTTTTGATTCATTAACTGGGATAATGGACAATAATTTTGAAAGTTTGCATTCTATTCCCAGTTGACAGATTCATGATTGATATTCGCTGACATTTAAGGTCTTAACACTGTCTGATTTCAGATTTTAAATTTAACTTAGTTTTCTCATTGTTATAGTTAACTTGGACTTAGAAATACCTGTTTCATTAGAATTTGAGCTGGTGAAGAGCTTCATTGTCCTGATAGAAAGGTCAAACTGAGGGATTTATAAAACCTGAAATGACAAGACTGTTAGATCTGAGTATTCTAAGATAATCATCATTTAAAACTCATAGCATTGATACCTTTAAACGTCTTATTGTGAAATATGTCCTGCTTACCAAAGAATATAAGTAATGTATATATTTAGTATTAAAGAATAAGTGACAAAAACAAAAATTTTGTACTTATCACTTTGCTTAGGAAAGAGAGCATTATTAGAACCTTTGAAACTTTCATGTTCCCTTCAGTGCAATTGATTTTTTTTTTTTTTTTTTTTTTTAAGATGGGGTTTCACCATGTTGGCCAGGATGGTCTCGATATCCTGACCTCGTGATCCGCCCGCCTCATCCTCCCAAAGTGCTGGGATTACAGGCGTGAGCCACCACGCCTGGCCTGCAACTGATTTTTTAATGCCAAGGAGCTCAGTGATGATGGATCAAATCTTTTATTTTATTTTATTTTTTGAGATGGAGTCTTGCTATTGTCCAGGCTGGAGGTCAGTGGTGCAGTCTTGATCTCGGCTTACTGCAACCTCCACTTCCTAGGTTCAGGCGAGTCTCCTGCCTCAGCCTTTCAGGTAGCTGAGATTATAGGTATCTGCCACCATGCTTGACTAGATAATGGATCAAATCTTGAGGAAAATTTGGAAGTGTCTGATTTTTTTTTTTTTTTTTTTTTTTTCTACCTGTACTGCTTCCACCTGGTCCTTTCTGCGGCCCTCCTTTCTCACCTGGCCCACTGTAACAGTCTCCTAGCTGGTATCTCTGCCTTTCACTTCTCATCCACATCAGGGCAGACTCCCCCAGTAACCTGAATGATGACTTAAATACAGAAAGTAAATAATACCGTTTATCTGCCTAAAACCCTTCCCTGGTTTTCTGTTTAATTTAGAGTGAAATACAAATACTTGCTGTGATCTGCAAAGCTCTTTCTAATCTGTTCTGATCTGTGTCTGCAATACTTATTCTCCAAGCTTACTCCCAGTTACACTGGCCCTCTTTGAATTTCTCAGCCCAGCCCAGCCCAGCCTTTCCTGTTTTATGACCATCATACATTTTTTCCTCACATTTATGCCCAGCACCCTCTTTTTATCACTCTTTGAAAGGCAGGTTATTTATTTATTTTTTCATCCCTCAGTCTGTTTTCTCCGACTACCTGATTATTCTTTCTTATAACATCGTATTATTTATTATTATTATTTTTTTGTTTTTTTTTTTTAGATGGAGTCTCACTCTGTTGCCTATGCTGGAGTGCAGTAGTGCGTTCTTGGCTCACTGCAACTTCCCCCTCCCAGGTTCAAGTGATTCTCCTGTCTCAGACTTCTGAGTAGCTGGGATTACAGGTGCCTGCCACCAAGCCTGGCTAATTTTTTTGTATTTTTAGTAGAAATGGGGTTGCACCATGTTGGCCAGGCTGGTCTCAAACTGTTGTGATCAAACCTTGTGATCCACCTGCCTTGGCCTCCCAAAGTATTGGGCTTACAGGCATGCACCACCCATGTGCCCAGCCTCATCCTATTATTTTTATTCCTAGCATGTATTAAAATTTTAACTATATCTTTTCTTATTGGTGAGACTAAGTAGACCTAAGTTTCATGAGTATAGTCACCATGTCAATCTTGTTCACCATCCTGTACGTCTAGCCTGAGTTAACACTCCAGAAATGTTAAAATAAATGAATGAGAAAGTTTATTGATACATTTGGAAGAGAATATTAGTATGATGTAGACTTTTATGTTCAAAAGATATATATGTTATTTTGGGTCCAACAAAATACACCTGATTGAGTTAGTTGAATCAGGCCTACATCCCTGGACCTCCTTTTGCCTACCACTCCAGTTATTTTTAATTTTTTTTTTTTTGAGACAGAGTTTCACTCTTGTGAACTCACTGAAACCTCTGCGTCCTGGCTTCAAGCGATTCTCCTGCCTCAACTTCCCAAGTAGCTGGGATTACAGGCACCTACCACCATGCCAGGCTAATTTTTATATTTTTACTAGAGACAGGGTTTCACCATGCTGGCCAGACTAGGTGATCCATCTGCTTCAGCCTCCCAAAGTGCTGGGATTACAGGTGTGAGCCACCGCCCCCGGCTATTTTTAATTCTTACTGACTCATTTGTTAAGTGTAAACAATGTAGGTTAAATAATCAATTGGAGATTTATTTTATCTCAAGTGTTTATCTCAGATATTTAAGACAAAGACTTAAGCAGCATAATATAGTAGAAGAGATCTGATACAGTGGAAAGAATATGGACTTTGGAGTAAAAAATATGAATTTAAATAGTTACAGTGCCTGTTAGCTGTGTAATCTTGGAAAACTGCTTAACCTTTTTGTCTCCTGGTGTTCTCATCTGCAAAATGTGATGATAGCACCTACCTCATTGGTTTGTTGTGAAAATTAAAGGAGGTAACAAACAGTTAAGTCCTAGCACTGTGTATGCCACAAATAGACTCTTCATTCTTGATATTATTATCATTGTCTTATCATTATTATGTAAGTGCAAATAGCAAGTAGTTTCTTTTTTTTGGTTTGTTTCTGGTTTTTGCTTCATCTCTAAAATAGGGATCTTACTTTAAAGCAATGATGTGGGCTGGGCGCAGTGGTTCATGCCTGTAATCCCAGCACTTTGTGAGGCTGAGGCGGGTGGATCACCTGAGGTCAGGAGTTCAAGACTAGCCTGGCTAACATGGTGAAATCTCATCTCTAAAAAATAAAAATAAATTTAAAAAATTAAAAAAAAAAGAAATGATATGAAGATTAAATAGCATAATGTATAAATGTGTTGATGGCACAACACCTAGTGCAACTCTACCTGGCTCATAGTTGACCCTCAGTAAATACATATGACTAATAAAAATAACAGCATAAAAAGATTGAGATAATATTATTTGGTGGCAATTTGGAGTCTTTAAATTCTAGGTATTCATTTGCCAAATATTGATTGGATGTCTGTTTTATGCCAGGTGCTCAGTTCAGTGCTAGAGCAACAGGGAAGTCTAAGATGAAGCTCCATGGAGTAGCCTGCATTTTAATGAGAAAAGGAGATTTCATATGAATTGTGTAGTATTTCACCTCTTGAGTAAATGCAGAGTGTGGTGAGATTAATTCTCTTGGAGGGAATAGGAAAAGTGCTATTCCTTCTGGAGGGACGGTTTGAGTTGGGTCTCAAAGGCTAAGCAGCATACTCCAGAGGATAAGAAGTATCTTGTTCTGAGGAAGAAAATGTGGATTTTGGAGTCAGGCAGATTTGGGTCCCAGTGTCTGCCATTTAACATCCTTATAATCTTAGGCAAGTCATCTATTCTAACCTAAAATGGAGACATTAATATCTATATTGATGTAGTTTCAATGTTGTCCCTGCCCAAATCTCACATGGAGTTGTAATCCCCAATATTTGAGGTGGAACCTGGTAGGGGTTGGATGATGGGGTGGATTTCTGACTTCTGTCCTCTCAAAAGCGAGTGAGTGAGTTATCTCAAGATCTGGTTGTTTGAAAATGTGTGGTGCCTCCCCACTTCTCTTGCTCTTGCTCCCACTATATAAGCCGTCTTGCTCCTCCTTTGCTGTCTGTCCTGAATGTAAGTTTCCTGAGGGTTTCCCAGAAGCTGAGCAGATGGCACTATTATGCTTCCTCTTGTACAGTCTATAGAACTGTGAGCTAATTAAACCTTTTTTCTTTTTTCTTTTTTTTTTTTTGAGACAGAGTCTTGCTCTGTCACCAGGAGCCAGGCTGGAGTGCAGTGGCGCAATCTCGGCTCACTGCAATCTCCGTCTCCTGGGTTCAAGCAATTCTCCTCCCTCAGCCTCCCAAGTAGCTGGGAATACAGGTGCACGCCACCACGCCCAGCTAATTTTTGGATTTTTTCGTAGAGATGGGGTTTTACCATGTTGCCAGGATGGTCTCGATCTTTTGACCTCGTGATTCGCCTGCCTCAGCCTCCAAAAGTTCTGGGATTACAGATGTGAGCCACTGCCCCTGGCCTAAACTTTTTTCTTTATAGATTACCCAGTCTCAGATATTTCTCTGTAGCAATGTGAGAACAAACTAATACATATATTATAGGATTTTTGTGAAGATTAATATAGTGATAAAGTGTCTGGCATGCAACAAGAAATTATAAATGCAGGGTCTTTGCAATTACCTGGAAAATCCTTCTCTCTATACCAGGAAATTACAAAATGGCTTCCATTCCCAAGAATCCGTAGTTCTATGTCTTCACCTGATCCAACATGAATTTCTTCTACTTTGTAAAATCTTTTATTTGCTTATTTTTCTGAGACAAGATCTGGCTCTGTCACTTAGGCTTGAGTGCAGTGGTAGGATCTTGGCCCACTGCAACCTCTGCCTCTGGGCTCAGGACATCCTCCCACCTCAGCCTCCCAAGTAGATGGGATTTTAGGTGCACATCACCATTTCTGGCTAGTGTTTATATTTTTTTTAGAGATGGGATTTTGCCATGTTCCTCAGGCTGGTCTTGACCTCATGAGCTTAAGTGATCTGCCCACCTTAGCCTCCCAAAGTGCTGGGATTACAGGCACAAGCCACTGTCCCCAGCCTAAATCTCACCTATGTCTTTATCTTTAAAAGTTCAAAGTCTGTCTGTTCATTACCACTTCAAATTCACTTTATTAGATTTACTTAGCTCTTACCCACTGTTAGAAAAAATAATGTTCTTCATTCTGTGAGTGTTTATTTTTTTACTTTCACACTTGTCAGATCTGGTGAATCTTCTAAGATTCTAAACAAGAAATCAGTCATTTTAGCTCTTTATTATTGTGTTTACTCTTTGTAACATCAACAATAATAGTACTTTACATTTGATTAAATGTTTAAAACTAACAGAGTACCTGTATTCATATTCCCTAATTTAATGTCCTCAAAAACCTTTGAGATAGAGGCCATCATCATCTTGTTTACAGATGAGGAGATCCAGAGACACTGATGTGGGTGATGTGGTCCTGTGATTCTAATTCAAAACTTTATTCTGTAGGGGAGGAAAAAACTTTTTCTTCTAACCCCTAGAGCTCTTCTCCAGCCAGGACCCTGTGAATTGAATGACAAAAGACAGATTAACAAGAGAAAAACAAACAAGTTTATTGACATGTGCATCTGTATCTGCTTCTCAATTGTCTTCGGCTCAAAATAATCAATGTGAGAAATAGCATGTTTTAGGGGAGATGTATTCTGCTACCCTTGAGCACCATACCTGCTTTTCTGTTTTGCCCATCTGCAGATTCTATTGTTTTCTCCAAGGTCCCCAATGCTCATTCTCTTTTTTTTCCTCTCTACTGCAGTAGTTCTTGTGTGGGCCAGATTATTCAGCAGTTCCCTATGACCCAGATTGATTCCCTATTCTAGAAAACATATGCCTGTCTTTTCATTAATATATTGATCTTTCTTTCTTTCTTTCTTTCTTTCTTTCTTTCTTTTTTTTTTTTTTTTGAGATGAAGTCTGTCACCAGGCTGGAGTGCAGTGGTGCTATCTTGGCTCACTGCAACCTCCACCTCCCAGGTTTAAGCGATTCTTCTGCCTCCCAAGTAGCTGATTCTACAGGCACACACCACCATGCCCAGCTAATTTTTGTATTTTTAGTAGAGATGGGGTTTCACCATGTTAGCCAGGCTGGTCTCGATTTCTTGATCTTGTGATCTGCCCGGCTTGGCCTCCCAAAGTGCTGGGATTACAGGCGTGAACCACCGCTCCCAGCCAATATATTGGTATTTCTAAATCATGTATTAATAGTTTACATTGGCTTCTCATTGCCCTGAGAAGGAACTTCAGGATCCTCTTAACATTCTTCCCCCAAACCACCAGTAACTCCTTATTTCTTGTTAATTCTATTATCCTGACAAAGTAGGAAAGGTACTTAACATAATGACTTCTTTAAGGTGGACCCATTTCATTTGTAATGTTCTTTTGTCCCATAGCACTCTGCTAAACTACTGAGCATCTTTCATGTATCTTTCTGTTTTGTTTGTTTGAGGAGGGGAGTGGTGAGATCTCCGCTTACTGCAAACCCTGCCTCCTGGATTCAAGTGATCCTCCCACTTCAGCCTCCTGAGTAGCTGGAATTACAGCAGCGTGCCACCATGCCTGGCTTATTTTTGTATTTTTAGTAGTGATGGGGTTTCATTATATTGGCCAGGCTGCTCTGGAACTCTTGACTTCTGTGATCCGCCTGCTTTGGCCTCCCAAAGGGCTGTGATTACAGATGTGAGCCACAGTGCCCGGCCATCTTTGATATATCTTTCTAAAGCAACAAAAGTCAAATTCTTCCATTATGGTTCCCTTTGGGACTTCTAGGCCTACATTAACTATATTTTAAAAAATTATTGGATACACTTAGCTTTGTGTATTCATTCTTTTTTTTCAAATTTTTTGTGACTTGTATTAGTTACTATTTATTATTGCTGAGTTATTTTTCAGATTCACACATACTTGAACTGAATGACTTTGATGATAAATTCTTTGGATACAAAGAGCACTGCCACTTTAAATTATTTGATGAATAGCAGAAGCCAGTGTTGAGATGATAATGGTGATATTTAACATACTGTTTTTCTCTATTAGGCATATCATAGATTTAATAATAATTATTAGATTTGGAGTCTCTGCTAGCTGCAACCTTTACCTAAATTCAAGGTGTATTTCCATTTAGCATGTCTTCACAAAACATAAAAACACTAAACTGAAATTAAAACTGTTTTGAAAGTATACTAGAGAGGATTGTGAAGATCTATGAAAATATATGACTTTTTTTTTTTTTTTTTTTTTTAAACATTTGTGATCACTGCCTACTCCTTTTCCTAGCACCTTTTATTTTGTTATTCTTCTTTAGGTAAACAGCCATTCAGGAAGATGGTTTGTACAAAAAGAATGAAAATAAAGGCATGAAGGAAAATGTATGCACTACCATCTCCTGTCTCTCCCTCTGAGATTTTATGTATGCTTCGCTTCAAAAACCAGTTTAAAAATAAAAAAGATGAGGGCGGTTGCAATCTGCTTCATTTTATGCAGATTAGGTATGGCCCTCGGGCACCTGCCAAATTGCTAATACGGCCTTCCTTTGGGCCTGATTAGTGTGAACCCAGATCTTTTCCATTAAAGCAGAAATGAATTTGTTGGGAATAAGGTAACAACAAAAGTGATACTTTCACTACTAACTATGGGTCAGGTTACATTAGAGCAGTTTCTCAGCGTGTACCTGAGGCAGACTACCCTTAGCATTTATGATTTCCTTCATCCTCACTTGAGTTCTCCCTGAGGACATCAAGGTTTTTAGAGACCGGTGGGACTGTGACCTTATTTTATACTGAAGCTACTTTGAGAGATCACTTTCTCCTACATTCCAAATGCAAAATGTTATTCTCATTTTTGTAAACCACATCTGTAGGCCTTACACTTGCAAATAGTTTGAACTATCCAGAATGAATGTTTGTATAAGGATATCCATTCTGGGCAATTGAATTTTTGGATTATTCCAATAGGACTTTGAGTGCCTCTGGGTGAAGCATTAATTATCTTCTAAAAGGATAATGGAGACAGTAAATATGGAAATACCAAGCATCTCTTATGATTATTAGAACACATTTTTAAGAAAATATTTTGTTACTAATAATTATATTTTGAGGGAAAAGAATAAGAGGTTTGTATGAACTAAGCAGGGACTGGAAGTTCAAAAAGACAAATTAGGCCCTATCTGAAGATTTGGGTGCATAAAGAGTTATACAAAGTAAAGTCAGCTTTGTCAGTTGCATAATTTAGCCCGTATTGAAAATTACTGGATCTTTAACATGAGCAGTATTTCATGTGAAGTCATTTTGTAACCCAAATTATTTCTTGCCCTTGAAGGGGTAAGAAACCCATCTAACAGTTTACACATTCTGCATCATCATGGGGAGACCAGAGAGAGAAGTAGCTGTACCCAAAATACATATGAAAGTCTTTTACGTGGGTTTGCTTCACGTGGAGTGGTTTATGGATGTAAAAGATTTATTTTTAAGGGCCTTATTCTGATTTATTCTAAGCATTATTGCATGTGCCACCCCAAACCAGTATTTGTATCATCAAGTAATTTGATAGCAAGGGCAATAATTGCAAAGCTTTTGTTTCTTATTTCTTAATTTTATTTGGCAAAGTACAAATTAAACACTAAAATTATCTGTCACATAGATGTGATGGGTGAAGGAATTTATAATCATTTTTGGACTCTCATAGTTCTTAGAACATAATCATGTTTCAATATTAATATACAAGCATTTCTTTGACTGTCTACTAAGTGTCAGGCACTAGGCTAGCTTAGATGAATGAGGTGGTCTCTGGTTGATTATGACTGGTTTTGAGTTGTATCCAAGTGTCCAAGAACCACAAACTGATAAAGAAATGTCCATGGCATTTTAACTTAACAAAAGTTTAACTTACCTTGAGTCATACTGGAAACTGTTATCAGAATTTAAGAATTAATGACTTGCTCGTTATTTCTGGTACAAATTAATTTTAATGTAATATCGGGTAACTTGGTTAACTACTTTCTTCTGATGTAGTAACAGTAATTACCATGATAAACTTAAACACCCAATTTCTTGATGGATTATTATAAAGTGCTTATGATTAAATACTGTTTAACCAACTAAAAATGAGTACAGGTAAACTGGGGCCCACTAAGGTATCATCAATATCCAAAGGCTCATCTGTATTAAAAAGAATTAGACATCAAGGCAATAAATCTTATCATAGTGAATATTTTCTTTTAAATTTTATTTACTTATTTATTATTATTATTATTTTTAAGTGGAGTCTCTGTCACCCAGGCTGGAGTGCAGTGGTGCTATCTTGGCTCACTGCAACCTCTGCATCCTAGGTTCAAGTAATTATCCTGCCTCAGCCTCCCTAGTAGCTGGGACTACAGGCTACACACCACCACGCCCGGATAATTTTTGTATTTTTAGTAGAGACGGTGTTTCACCATATTGGTCAGGCCAGTCTTAAACTCCTGACCTTGTGATCTGCCCACCTCAGCCTCCCAAAGTGCTGGGATTACAGGCTTGAGCCACCACGCCCGGCCATAGTGAATATCTTCTATGCTTTTCTTCCCGAGTATTATAGGATGTGTGTGTTAAAGAAAATGAAAGCAAAACAGAATGAAACAACATGAAATAAGATTAAATGGATCCTCCTTCTTTTTCTTTCTCTCTCATTTAAGTTAGTGACCTGAGTGACTAAATATATTTTTATTTGTGATTTTCCTTCCTTTTAGAGCTGGGAAGTTGATGGTGATATGATATTAAAATGAAACACCACTCAAGCTATTTTAAGGGTAGTTGAATTAAAACAAAATCTATACATTAGCCCTTGGGGCCCCTTTGGAGCCTTTTATCTATTTTTACTTTTATTTATTTATTTGTTTACTTATTTTTGAGGCAGGGTCTCACTCTGTCACCTCAGCCTTCCAAGTAGCTGGGAGTACAAGCACGTGCCACCATGCCTGGCTTTTGTTTGTTTTTTTCTTTCTTTCAGAGACAGGGTTTTTCTTTATATTGTCCAGGCTGGTTTCCAACTCCTGGGCTCAAGCAGTTCTCCCACCTCTCTCCCAAAGTGCTGGGATTACAGGCGTGAGCCACGGAGCCTGGCCCGCAGCCTTTTTTTCTAATACAACATAATAGAAATCTACAGTATTAGCTCTCACACAGTTCTTGCCACCTTTTCATCTTTCTTACCAGTTTTTATATCTTAAAAGCTCTGAATAAAAGTAAATCTTGTCTGCATGTAGAGTGTCTTCGTATATCAGTGATTCCTAGGGAATTTATTAGTATTTATAGTCAGATAATTTTGAGATTTTTGTACCTTGCTCCTAACTTTCAGCGTCATTCTTCCTGAGGAAATTAGATTTATTTACTTATGTGGTTTATAGTAGGGGCTTCATTGGTCATATACAAATATATCTTTTTTGTGAAGGTATGTAAACAATTTATTCTATTGGGTACTATGCAAATGTAAAATTGATTTGAGAGTATTTTACTTGTCCTAATGATTGTGTTGTCTTTCATTAACATAAAAGGGTCCTGGGGAAAATTATTCTTTAATAATTTTAACATAAAGAACTAATGAACACAATATATTTATTCAGGTAGAGAAGTCTATTAGTAGTCTGCAGGCACAGTTTTTGTTATTTTAGGAAGAAGTGCAGTTGGCAGAATGATATTCAGTTTAAAAAACCCGATCGAGCCATGTTCTTTTTTTTTCGGTTGATATGAAAGCCATTGTTGTTTTGCTCACCAACTGGCAGACCTTCAATTATCCTGAATTTAGAAGTTGTTTACTATACTTTGAAAGTTTAAAAATGAGCCCTTCCTGAGAAACAAAAAGCTGGGTGCTTGCCCCCCTCCTTTTTTTTTAAGAAAAGTAGAAGATTAATGGCAGAAAAATCAATCTACCAATTCAATATTGACTTTATTTTGTTTTGAAGGCTTAATGTGTTTTTTTTTTTTAAATGACAATAATCAAAGCTACCATTATTAATCCCCAAAGTTTTTGGGCATCATTTTGATCTAGAACATCAGAACTGCAAGGGGCCATGGAGATTATCTAAGTCTCTGGGACTGTAGTAGATTCCACAAGATTTGGTTGAGGGTTTCAGCTTTCGAGGCTCTTCTCTGTGCCTTTATCAGGTGTCTAGAACATCTTGTGGGGTAGTCTTCCTGGATGTCCAGGGTACCAAGAGGATTGGGGCTCACTTTTCCATATGTTGGGCATTGGCAAAATGCTGGGGAAGGGTCTGGAAGGACAAGGTCAACCTGCAAAGAAAGTTAGTGCTGCCCACGGGCCACGGCACAGTGACCCTTCCTCCCTTCCCACTTAATTCCCGACTCCTTCCCTTACTTTCTTCCTTTTTCATCTCTGAGCCTCTACCATCTGCCAGGCACCGTGTTGTGTGTGGAACTTACAGTCTAGTGACGAATAGCGGTGCCAAATACTTCTAAGTGCAGAGGCTCTCTGGGATCATTTGTAACAAAGGGTAGGTGTCCCCGATGCCTTTTCTCATTGTGAGTACTCCTACAGATGGCAAAATGGAGGTTCAAAGAGAGTAAGTGACGCCCCAGTCAGTGAGCTAGGACAAATTTCCTAGCTCAGGGTCTTTGGACTGTATCAGATGACTTGCCATGCCAGCAGATGACATTTTAGAAGGCCCAAGATTTTGCTTCTTGTAAGTAAAGGTAACTTTCCCTTAAAAGCGTCCTAAAAATGTAATACCTCTTTTATGTTAACTTAAAATCCATTGATGCCAGCATATGTTTATACAGCACTTTATAATTTTCAGTGCACTTTCACTCATGCCATTTTATTGTAATTACCATCTTGTGAGTCAGGCAAGGGAGTTTGTTTATTGCTTGTTTTTAGCTTTCAACTCCCCATTTTGTAGAAGAGAAATTAGGGGCCTGGAGAGGTTAAGCGAGTTACCCACAGAAGCAGAGCTGCAGCCAAAAGGGGGCAGATCCAAGATCAAATCTAGGATCTCTTGATTGCCAGGCTGCTGCTCTTCAACAAAAGTGGGTATGTGACATACACACACCCACTATA
Organism: Saimiri boliviensis; assembly: GCF_048565385.1. Lineage (NCBI taxonomy): Eukaryota > Metazoa > Chordata > Mammalia > Primates > Cebidae > Saimiri > Saimiri boliviensis. The sequence continues at coordinate 41,683,854 of NC_133453.1, forward strand.
TTTTAGACATTCTCATTGATGGGGCTGTAGCCAGAGTTGTTAGAATAATTTAAATTGACATGACCTTTGCCTTTTGGTGGTTTATAGTCTAAATATGGTTAAAAAAGAAAAAGTTTCTCAAGTTTATTAATATACAAGAAACTGCTTTTTTTCCCTGGTGTTGTCTATTTAGCCTATGTCAAGTCCTTCATACTTAAAAGGAAATAAAAGACAGTTACAAAGCATCCTAGTCCTACTTTCCTGCTTACATGTCATAATACTCCTTTTTCTCTTCAACAGTAGTGAGGAGATTTGCCAGCGAATTGAGGGGGGGAAAAAGGCATCTGGGAATCTTGATTTTCTGCTTTTTTGAGGAGAATCAACAGATTCATAGATGCCCCCAGTCCTTGCTTTTTACTGGGCACCCTGGACAGTGATTTCTAATCCTGGCTTATCACCAGCGTCTCCTGGGATCTACCCGTGGAGCTTTTGTTTCAGAGGCCAGGATGAGGGCCATGAGACTGCTCTACAAATGTACTTGGAACTTGGGAACCCATTTACTTAATCTGACCACTCCAAACACCACAGCCCTTACTAATCCGCAAATTCCTGGGAATGGGGAGAAAAAGAATCCTGCCCTTCACATTGTCTCTAACTGTGTGTGGTTCAGCTGCCACAGGATACCTAGGCATGCATCAGGAATAGTCTCTAACTCTACCACATTTCTGTTGCCTATCAATTTATATGGCATTTTTCTGACATTGCTGAATATTTTTGGAGGCTCAAATAGGCCGTTGTCATTATTTATTGCCATGTGTGTTGTGACTGTAAGTCTACTTTCAATTCAATTAGAGAAACATTTGCCTACCGAGAGAACACCTCCTATGTATTAGACCCTTGGCTTCTCTTACAGCCATTAAAATGGTAGTGGCATATTTTAAAATTTGGGTTGCAGCCTTTAAATATGACATTTCCAAAAAATGTAAATCAAGGAACTGTCAGAATATCTTTGAGTGTCAGACATCTGAAACCATGGTGCATTATTAGGTTTAACAAAGTATATATGAAAATGTCCCTGATATGTATATGAATATTGAAAGTAAATTTATTAAAATATTCTTAAGGGAACAAAAAACGCCAGAATCTTTAAAACAAAAGCAGTTGCCACTTCTACCAGTTATAGCCATAGTGCTTCTATGTCTTGTAGTTTCTTAGCAAATTACTGCAAAATCAGGTGAGTTGGAATATGAATAAAAATGTACAACATAAATGAATACACGTTTGCTTTCATATTATTAATATATGGCAACGTTTTCTTTGATAATCTACATGCCATCATAATATTGCCCTTAAGATTAAGTATTATGTAACCCTAAATTGTAGGAAACACAGTATGCCTGGAGGACAATTCTAGAATGTATAACTGGGAGCATGCAGTTGATAAGAGTTTTCAGGATATTGAGCCTAGTGATGGAGTACCTGGAAAGCCAGGTCCTCAGAAAAACCTATTGCAATCTGAAAGAATACACGTAATTAATTAGGATGTGAAATATGTGAGGCAACTGGTATTTTTAGATCTTCAGTGGATACCTCTTACCCTAGAGGATGCAGAAACATGGGCTAAACGTAAGTTATGAATAGCATCTGCTAGAATGTAGCAAAGTATGTTTAAAACAGTATACTTTTTTCACCTGTGTTTTTGATTATTGAAGATATTTTAGGGGGACAAATGCTAGGGGGAAATCTCTTTATGCAAATATATTTCTGAATAGAAAAGAGGAAAAAGAGAAGCTTGTTTTCCTTAACTGCCAAAATTAGTTTTTTTTTTTAATTTAAAACTCTTTTAGAAAATGATTAAACTTAGAACAACAATAATAAGAAAATATGTACCGGATGAATTAGCTTTCAATGAGTGACAGAAGTTTAGAACCAACCCCAAATAATTTCTCATCACACTTTTCTTTCTCATTTGTCTTATTTCTCCATGTAATAGTTTTAAATGGCACTCTTATGAAATAAATAACTAAATGCCAACCACATTTTTTTTTTCATATCCTGACCAATATTTTGGCTGTTTTACAGAAGAACTGGAATTCTGAAAATTAAATAAAGGTTTCTGAAATGCCAACTTCAGAAAGTTTTATTTAATTTTGTTCTCTCCCTGTCTCTCCATTTTTTTTTTCAATAAGGTCTTTATTAATTTAGTCTAGTTACTTAGTGCTTATATTAAATAATCTAATAAAAGTCAGGGTTGTAACATAACATTTCCCAAATGTGAAGCAGCATCTATTACATGAGACAAAATCTTTATGCCGCAAAATTGTAAAAGCCATGTATAGAATTACAAGGCACCAAATGGTACTGTATATATTTCTAAAATAGAACATTTCTGTAGTGTAATGGGGTAGTCAGCTAAAAAAAAATGACAGACAACTGTATCACTATACTTTATTCAGAAAGTACTCTAAAATTAATTTTGATTTTTAAATGCTAATATTCTTCTTGATAATTTCCTCTGAAAGATATAAATATGATTTAAATATAAAGGTTAGTATTTTTAAAGAGTAAAAACTACTTTCTTTGTGTTTGTCAGTATTACTGGAACTTGCAAATAGAGAAGTTATCCGTGGGGATGGGAAACTGTGGTGTGTGTGTGTGTTTGTGTGTATACACTTGCATCTCTTGATTTTTAGATAAATCCATATGACAGTATAGCCTCAGTGTTTATTTTGAATCATTGAATTATTTATTTTTGTCTGGTGTTTCCTTTTGTATTGTTATAAATGCAGGATTAAATATATTGTAGACTCCCAGACAAGTATGTTGTGAGGTTTCATTAATGTGTGTAAGTTATAAAGGCACTTGAATCATGTAAGATGTCTCAAAAATGCTGTTTCATTTTCCACTTATTTTTTTTTTTTTGATAAGACATATGACTCAATCATTTTCCTCTAACTTTTACCCCAGTGGAGGCCATTTGAAATATATAGAGAGAGTCCTTAAAATCAAAGCAGAAGGTATAGAAGAGTTAGGTTTATTCCAGTAAGTTGTATTGAGGTACTGCTAAACTATGCATTAAAAAGGAAACTGTGTATACTTCAAAAACCATTTGTATTTTGCCTTTTTGCTTTTTCCTTATTGAAAAGTCATTCCCACCACAGGTTTAGAATAATAACTACAATTTATGTCTTTTTGCTGCTGCAATTTGATGATATACCATAGTCAGGCCACAGGTTAGATACACAGGCTGAATTATTATATACTGCTGGGTAGTGATTTCCTGTGAACTGATTTATGGATAAATAATTCTATGTTCTTATTATATAGGATAGACAGTTTTTAATTTCTTTAACAAAGCATAGCTGAACAACAGAAAATTATATGCTATAGCATAAGAACACAACCACTCTGAGGAGGATAAACAGATGCAATCAATGTCATGAGTTCTCCTGTTTTTACAAGGGGCCTCATCAGCAGTTGGTATTGTGGAAATAATACGGAGAACCAGAAGCCCCAAGGCTTAGTTCTTCTGAGGCTTGGGTTTTTATTGACACTCTTTTGCTGAGATCTTTTCCAGGGAGTTATGAGACATATAAACCCCAGCCTTTGGATATTAAAGCTAATGTCTCATTTTTTTTCTCAGGCTGAGTTTTCATTTTGCTTTAAAAATTAATGTTAAAATGCACCTGGAATAGAAGAAGATTATCCATTAAGCTGAATTGTAAGAATACTACTGGTATCTTTCTGGGTTGCTTATATTTGTTTCACAGATTGATTTGTGGACTTTGTCCTGCAGCATACCCTATATATATATATATCTATTTTATCAGCATCTATTTACATGCCACTGCAAACTGTGAGAATTGTTTTCATGTACTTCACAGGTGGTCTGTTGTAGGCCTTCGTGAAGTAAATATTTCTCATATTTGAGGTACAGGGGTAGAAGCTATCATCTTGGTTTATTTTAGGAGTGGTTTCACTTAGCTGTGTGTTTAGAAATAATAAGCTTCTCTGCTCAATTGTGAGCTCCGTAATTACAGGGACAGTATATATTAAGGTTATCTTTGCATCTTAGTGACTTATGCTGGAGACACACAAGAAAAATTTTTGAATGAATGAATGTTTCATGCTTTATATAAACCCTTCTAATGGTTCACTGATTATATTGTTATCAAATTTTATTTTATCCTAAGATGTGATTGACTTTCTAAAAGCTTGAATGAAATATTGATCAACTATAGTGTGTATTATCACCACTCTTTTATTTTTATGTAATTAGAGGCAAATAATACTAAAAATATGAATTATGCATTTACCGAGAAGAGTAATTGGTTTATTTGAGGTAGATTAATACCAAAATCATGTGAACACAACTATTGATATTTCTTTTTCTGAAATGTCAACTCTTTAACTCTGGCAGAATACTTCATTGAGGAAATAAAAAACTGGTTTCCATTATTGTATCTTTTTAATTTTAGACAAAAATTGCCTCCATTCCCAATCTAATTTTATATCACTAATGGGAAATTTACCTACAATTGCATTTTGTTATTTGTTCTGTACACATTACACATTGAGTGGATTGGTACTCAATATTTTAGTGAACAGATTTGTCTGGATATAAAGTTTTATACTGTGCTCAATTCAATCATGTTAACATTTGTATGAATTTTTCAACCCCAAAATAAAGGCCCGCAATCTATGACTCAAAGACCTTGAAACAGCATCTGTAATAGTCGTCAACACTAAGCACTTTCTAAACATTTGCAGATGATAAATTCTTTGTAAATAATAAAGATGATTGGTAAACAATGTTTGTGTCTGAAATGGCACTGTTGTGGGAACCTATTTTTTCCAGAGAAGTCCCAAGTGTAACTGGCTCTTCAGTCTTCTGGGCCTGTGACGTCACCTGTTGCTCGATGGTCTCATTTATTCATTGGTTTAACATTAAATGTCCAGACACTGCCTGATGTGTTGACTGCGGATGAGCTCTGGCTCTCCTCTCCAGGGGCCCATTGTGTGGTTGGGCACTTGCACGTGGGTACATCCTAAGGGCAGCAGTAGCAGAGCTGAGCAGAAAGGATATTGGGCTGGTAGTTCAAAAACTTGCAAAATGAAGCCTAGGGTCTAGTCCTGGTTTTCATACACTTATATCCTTGAAAAGTCATTCTCCTTTGATCTTCAGCATACTTCCAGGTAGAATGCTGAGTTCAGGCTGTTTTCATAAGGATAAACTAATGGTTGTGTAAAACTGTGCAAACTGTAAAGTAACATAAAAGGATCGTGTGATTAAATAAGTTTCTTATAAGATACACAAGCCAACCAAGAATATTTACTGTACAGTGTTATAGAGAAAGGATTACTTCAGGTGGGTTATCAGAATTGGAATTATTCCCATGGCAGAATTTCAAGAATAATATAGACAGTTTCTAGAAGTGAATATTGGGGATCAGTACTCTGTAGACAGAGTGAGAGTGTCATAAATTTTCAGAGGAAAAATGGAAATTGCCATGCATTGAGAATCTGTGTGCCTGGCTGAACTCAAGGGTGTGTGTCTGTGTGCATGTGCTTATGCACATGTGTGAAATATTTCCTAATGTAATCATCACTAGTTTTTTTCATTTTTTCAGATAGTGATTATAAAACTTACTCATAGAATGTGAATGGGTTGGGAATAACATCTGCATACTTAAGTTATGCCATTATTACTGGCATTTCACTAGTACTGCAGTATTATCCCCAATGGTCACATGACTTCTTTCTTCTTTGTCCTTGTTCACTACACTGGAGCGATTGGTGGTGTCTGTATCCTCCTTAGAAGCCAGGAAGAGGCTGTTATAGTTGTAACTAGACATACCTCCCTGAATTATCTTAGCTCTTTTTTCTCCCCTTGGAATCCTTGACCTTTTTAATCCACCTGCAGTCCAGTACACGTTGAGCATCTCAAATCTGCAAATCTGAAATCTGAAATGTTTAAAAATCTGAGATCTTTTGAGTACCAACAGGAAACTCAAAGGAAATGATCATTTGAGCATTTCCGATTTTGGATTTTTGGATTTGGGATGCTCATCTAGTAGGTATAATGCAACTACTTCAAAATCTGAAAGAATCCAAAATCTGAATTACTTCTGGTTCTCCATGGAATTTAGATAAGGAATTCTCAACCTGTATAAATTAACCTCTGGAAACTTTGCTTTATTATTATGTCTACACTAAGAAACTTACAAGGATCTATTTTCCCTTAACTTTTATGGAGCACTTACTATGTAGCAGTCCTGGTGCTAAAGTCTCCTTTTCATGTAAAATCTCATGATAACCCTAAAGGGTAGGCATTGTTTTTATCCCCATTTTGCAGATACGGAAATGGAGAGACTAAACAGTCTCACAAGCAGAGGAAGGTGGGCGTAAACTCAGACTCTTGACTCCCGACCTTACTCCTAACCTCTGTCCTAGACAGTGTGCTACTGATTTAGGCATCCATGGCCTCCTGAAACTTGGAACCTTCTTTTCTTCTAGTTTGCCTCTCATTTGAGCCGGTGTGATAACAGGAAGAGTGGGAGCCTGTTCTTTGAAGTGAATCTGAGCTCTGCTACTTGCTAGTAATATTACCTTGGCTACTTAAGATAACCCATCCCTTCTGAATCTCCAGTTCCTCATGGAGGGAGCTGAAACTAGATATCCATGGGTAAAGAACTGATGGAGAAATTGGAGGTACATCTATAGTAGGTTTGGTGGTACAGAAAATAAGAGATGAAAGGAACAGAGAGAATATCATAGTGTTTTTGTTTGTTTTAAAGTAGGAGAGGGCTGGGTGCAGTGGCTCATGCCTGTATTCCCAGCACTTTGGGAGGCTGAAGTGGGGAGATTGCTTGAGTCCAGGAGTTCGAGACCAGGCTGGCCAACATGGTGAAATCCTGTCTCTATAAAAGTACAAAAATTAGCCAGGCTTAGTGGCACATACCTGTAGTCCCAGCTACTTGAGAGGCTGAGGTGGGAGGTTGGCTTGAGCGTGGGAGGCAGAGGTTTCAATGAGCTGAGATGTCACCACTACACTTCAGCTTGGATGACAGAGCCAGACCCTGTGTCAGGTAAAAAAAGAAAAGAAAAGTAGAGGAGATCTGAATCTACTTATAGGTAAAAATAAAGAAGCCACTGAGGAGCAAGGATGGAAGAAATTAATGGGGAAGTGGTGGGAATAGAAGACGGGACATATCGATGTATACTCTTCCTTTGTGATTAAAAACAAGTCTTTTGTAGACATATGATTGAAAGCTAATATAATCATAAAAATCTTTTGAGTCAATATATTTTGAAATAAACTGACTATATCTTTTCTTTAAGACACATTAAACAGGTCACAGTAATGACTAAACAGTTTTTGAGATTAAATTATATTCAGGCTTTTTACTAACTCTTTTACATCTAATCTGCACAATATTCTTGTAAGATCAGTACTTTTATTGTTCCAGTTTACAGATGAGAGGATTGAGGTATGGAGAATTTTAAGTAACTTGCTAGGGTTACATAATTAGTAGGTGGCAGAGCCAGGATGTGAACAGAGGCAATTTAACTTGGAAGCCTGCATTCTTAGTCACTATGGTATACTGCTTCCCAATTTGATTTCCTCAATTAACACTTAACTACTATTCCAAGTAATATTTTTGTCTATTTTATATCAGGGAAGGAGGACTGTTCTAAGGAATGTGTTTCCAAAGAGGATTAATACAGTACATTAGACAGAGAACCTGTTTGGAGGAAAGGCTCATTAAGAGTTACTCTGAGCCCCTACCTGGCTGGAGCAGAGTGGCCTTCTGGCCGTAGTTCTCCTAGCAGATCTCGTATGTGCAGACTCTGGTAAATAGCTGGGCAGAGACCATGACTTCTTGGACTGTGCAAGTTAGTTAATAGGGTGCATAAAAGAAAAAACATACATTTCCCATTGCCTGGGAAAATAACATGTGCCAACAGCTCTCTTCCAAGATGTAGAAACCAACCTGTAGCAGCTGCTCTATGTGGAGGTATTAAGTATTGTGAAAACACCTGTGTGTGTCTAATTCCAGCCCAAACAAGTCTTCCGGCTCGTCAAGGTGTGGTAATAATTTACCTACATGGAGATTCTATTTCCAGTAGAATGATTTGTCTATGTTTTCCTATAGAAATTTCTCTCCTTCCCCTCTTTAAAAAATTGAGGTATAATTTACATACAAAAAATGTATGCATAATAAGTGATTAGTCTGATAAATTTTGACAATTTGTATAACCATGCAACCACTATGCCAAACAAAGAAATCCCCTTATATCCCTGTCTATGCAGTGCCCCTTTCTGTCCCTCTGACTTCTATCCCCATTAGATTAATCTTGCCTGTTCTTGTATTTCATATAAATGAAATCATACAGATATATTCTGTCGTGTCTGGCTGCAGTGTGGTGTATTCTTACAATGGAATGCTTCTTTACAATAAAAAGGAATCAACTACTGACACTACAATAGCTTGAATGAATCTCCTGTAGAGTCGTGCATTGAAGTTTGTAGAGTTCTTTTTTTTATATTACTTGCATAGTCTTAGTAACCAAAATGACCCACAAAATATGCTGCTTTTACTTGCCTATCATAGTGCATAATTATCAACTTCATTTCTCCCCCAAACCCCCCACCCATTCTCTCATATATTATCTGTGTGGCTTTAGAACACAGTCAATTTATATTCAACTTATGGGTGATCACGATAATGACTTTTGAAAGGAATTTAAAATTGTAGAATGATTTTTTAAAAAGGAAATAAGTTAGACATGTTACATGGTTTCTTTTTAGTATTTGCAAATGTCAGGAGTAAAAGAAGCAAGGAAGCAGACCCACTCTCTCGTGGGTGGCTGTCCAGTGGGTCCTGGATGTTCATTTCATGACTACTACATGCTGCGTGCTGTGCACTTTTCATTGTCATGAGAGAGAATGTTAAGAAAACTATCCCCGCAAGAAAACAGCTTTTCTTGGCAAGTGAAATATGACTTAAGGAGCCAGAACTGGAGACATACGGTACTATGAATGAGAGCTGTGTTACTTTATTGGATCTGAGTCCAGGCACTATTTATACTGCAGCATATTCAGCACCAGATTGTTAAATCTTAATACTGAAACAGTGTATCATTTTAATATTTTTGTTCTGTTTATTCCCTGTTTTCAAGCATTATGTCAAGCATTGCGCATTCATTTATTTCATCTTGGACAGGACGTGCCCTGACCAGAAAGTTCATTTCCTATTGTTGGAATTTTGCCCCATAGCTATCATTTTGTGACACTTTGAAAGTTCACTTGGGTACACAGGTGTTTTCTCTTTTTGATGATTTTTTTTTTTTTTAAGAATAGTGCAGTTGAACTCACCTGTATTGTTAAAAATAAAAATAGAAATGCTGTTTTTCTTTTATCACTAAAACATCACTGCTTTTTATGTGTGGCAATTTCTGACATCCTGGAGACCATTGGATTTTTCATCACATACAAATAAAATTTTTGTTACCCTGTATCATATGTGAAAGGGGTTTCTCTATTTTTCTTCATCAATGTTATGTGTGCCCTGTGCACCACATAAAATGAGCCTAACTATGAATAAGTTAGCATTTTCAGCATATGTTGCTGAAACCATCCCATGAATCTTCTCTAACAAGGATATTCCTAGAATTACTGCTCTACGTAGCCCAAATTTGAAAAGGATTTTTATTATTTTTTCATTGTTATGCATGTTTACCACATTCAGCAGGAAATCCACAGGCAAAAAGTGCTATTGTTACTCTCGGAAGAGCTGAGAAATAAAAAAAAAAAAAAAAAAAGAAGGAAGTTGAGGGCATCTTTGCTATTTCTGATCTGTGGTCAATGACCATGGTATTGCATTTGGCCTGGGAAAGCAACCCCACTGCCTGGTGAAACATGTATATGGGAGCGAACTCTAACTGCTTCATGAGCTCCAAATGCTATTCGCACTGGGAATCGCACCACAGTCAGGATGTAACTGCGTGCTGAGCCCACACACAGGAATTTTCTTGTACAATTCAAAACTGAATCTTATATTTACTTAAGGCTTACTTTTTTTTTTTTATTTTTTTTTTGGTCTATGAAATCAGCAGTCGTCCTGTATATTTAGCATCAGGCTTAAGTTAGAATGTGAAACAATTCTAGGGGGGAAGGAAGTATCCGTATGGTTTTCTAAGTAATTTAAGAAACAGGAAAACATAAAAGAACTGATTGTCTGTGATTAAACCTCATTCTTTCATTCCCATCTTCCTGTGTAGTTAACTAACTCAATTGTCAGCCAGAAAGAAACAGCTTATTGCACCGGGTTGTAAAATATCTGAGTGGGCCTTGAACGTTGATGATTGAATGACCTTCTTAACATTGAACAAACAATGGGAAGGTTTAATAAATAGCAGATATGTGTTTATTATGTTTTTCTTCCCTGTGCAGGAATAATCAAGCTGGGAAGGTGGAACCCTCTCCCCCTCAGTTATGTGACAGATGCACCCGATGCGACAGTGGCCGACATGCTACAAGATGTCTATCATGTTGTGACGTTGAAAATCCAATTACAAAGGTGGGTGTTTCTGAACATCTGCCTTTCCTTACTCTCAGAGCTGCTCTGTCGATTATAGATTCACTGCAAAGATCAGCATGTCCTGTCTTTATTAATTTCTAGGCATTGGACAAAATGAAAAGATGGAGAGAAAGGAAGGAAGGAGGGCCCTTCCCCAGGTGTCTTTATAGTCACATTCCAACTGCTTTATGCTTTGTTTTCAGAAGCTGTGAAGTGGTAACCTAGGGGCAACTTGACAAATCATTAAAAATCTATATCCCTTAAGAGGAACTTCACACAGCCCCTATTCAGTGGGTCCGATAGGCCTGCTTAAATGTGTAGCACATATAGTATTTGAAGAATAAACTCCTCTGCTGTTTTCAGGTTTGTGTTACGAGGGGAGAGTTTTGTTCTTGGAGATCTTTATTTTCTCTTTCCGAGGGCCACATCACACACACACACACACACACACACACACACGTCAGAACAAGATATGCCTCTAAAGAACTGGAGGTTCTTTGCAGTCTTTTATTGTAAAGTGCCTTCTAGGTATGATTTAAGGAATGTTGTCCTTTAGTGTAAGTGTTTCGAATTGTCCCCTATTGGGGGATTTATACTTTAAAAGTGGACCCCCAGCACCCCATCTGTGTCTATAAATGGGTGAGGATCTTAAAAGTTATTTTTTGGTTCAGAAAGTTAAAACTCTGAGCCATCCTATAGGGGTGAGGGTGGGCCTTCAAACGGTGAATCTGATGGGGAATGTTTGCTGACATTTAATCTTAGGCATACCCAATAATTACATTTGTATTGGGGAAGTTTATGACCACACTGCCATGCTATTTCCATCAGCACATTGCAAAAATAATATTTTATAAAAATAGCATTTCTTGTATTGAAAGTGGCTATTTTTCTTAGATGAGTGGGATGACAAACTTAAAAGAGACCCCTTAGGCTCCAGCAAAGTCTTGGAGAAGCAGTTTTACTTCCCTTCCCTCACTTAGACCTCATTCTTCAGCATTTCTTCTGAAGTACACACAAGACCCAAGAACGACTGCTGCACTGTCTCCTCTTCAGTCAGGGGCCCTGGTTGAGGTTTGTGTATTGTTCATTCTTTCTCTGTTTTGCAGTTGTTCAAAGTTGGAAGACTTGCCTGCGGAGCAGTGGAACCATGCCACAGTCCGCAATGCCTTAAAGGAACTGCTCAAAGAGATGAACCAGAGCACATTAGCCAAAGAATGCCCTCTCTCCCAGGTCAGTATCTCCAGATGGGGTCTGGGAAACAGAAGAAGCCATTGGTAGACTCTCTAGCAGGAGGGTGCCTTCTGCTTCCATAGCTGTCTTCTCTGTCTTTTATATATAGACTTACACTGCATTTGAGGTGTACAAAATATGAAGATTATGTTGCTTCTGGTTGTAGAATAGAAGTTACCACTTACTGGGTGGACACAGGTAGCTTATGCCTGTAGTTCCAGCACTTTGGGAGGCCAGAGCAGGCTGATTGCTTGAGCTCAGATGTTCGAAACCAGCGCGGGCAACATGGCGAAACCCCGTCTCTACAAAGAATACAAAAATTAGCTGGGCATGGTGGCATATGCCTGTAGTCCCAGCTACTTGGGAGGCTGAGGTAGGAGGATTGCCTGAGCCTGGGAGGTGGAGGTTGCAGTGAGCCAAGATCGCGCCACTGTATTCTAGCCTGGGTGACAGAGCAAGACCCTGGGTCTCAAAAAAGAAAGAAAAAAAAAAGGAAAAAAGTTATTAGTTATTGAGATTTTTGGGGTAAGGAGAAAGTATTAAAATATTTTATGTATATGGGTCAGGCATGGTGGCTCACACCTGTAATCCCTGCACTTTGGGAGGCCAAGGCCAGGGAATTCCTTGAGCCCTGGAGTTTGAGACTAGCCTGGGCAACATAGCAAGATAGCAAGACCCTGTCCCTAAAATAAAAATAAAATAAAAAAATAAACATTTCACATATACAGTCATTAATTTCTCACATATTTCATCGGAGATAGAGACCAGTGTCTCCATTTTATAGATCAAGAAATAGAACCTTAGAGAAGCACTTAAAGTCACTGCCTAAGCATACTAGCTGGCTAAGTGGCAGGTTGAGATGCAACTCCCGACATCCCCTTTCAAAGTGGATGCTCCAGATTGTTGTTTTACTTGGTCAGTTGAATGAGTTAGCCATGCTAAACCCATCTATGCATGAGTTACTGGGCCTTTTGCCTATCTGGTGTAGAGAGGTGATCTTCACATCATATACATTTATAGAGGTTTTGTAGTGAATTCACCACATGAAAATGCATCATGAGAAAAAGTGATACTCCATTTTTTAGTAAATGTACCATAAAGTAATACAAGCCATGACAATGAGATTGAGAGGATCAAAAGAAGAGCAGTGGAGGAAAGGACTGCTTTTTCCATTTGTATTCATGGGCTGGGACCCTACTTTTTTCTACTGATGAGATAATATTTTGCCTATGGTGGCTTAGGGTTGCTGTAGAAATGAACTCAGACTGACATATTATTTGAAGCTTTGAATGAAATCTTATTTCCTGGTTGAGCTGCTACACATAATTTAAGACAATGTCTGTTAAGTTTGAGGGAAAATGATGGGAAACACCTATTGCAGAAACTTGCTGTGCCATGAGCTTTGTTCCAGAATAAGAGAGTCTCTGGAAGATAGGAAGGCTATTGGTTAAGAGCATGTATCCTGGAATCAGAGCTGGATTCATGTCCTGGTTGGCAAGCCTCTATAACCTTACCTTTATGAGCCCCCTCCTTTTTTTTTTTTTAGTAAGTAAAACTGAGTAGTAATGGTTCTGAGTTATATGAAGAGGATTCAATGATTGGAAATCATGCAGAATGCGTGGCCTAATGCCTGGCATTCAATTATGCATATAAACAGTATCAGCTATTATTGTTGAGAGGTGATGTGAACTGTGTGTGTGTGTGTGTGTGTGTGTGTGTGTGTTCTTTAGAGAGTTTTGGAATTTGTATCCTCTCAAGCAAAGTATGCTATTAATATTTTTGCTTCCAAAAAAACCAAGAAGGCATGCATTCACATATAGGCAGTTAGATAGAATAGCACATTATTCTGACCTATGTTTAGGACTTTTCATGCAGGCCATTTTAATACCTACCTGTAGCTATATATGTAGGTGTTAAAGCCTGTTGCATACAAAGTTATAAAATGCATATTTTAATTATGCTGGTGATACAGAGGAACTGGATAAAGAGCAAGTTAGGAAAAGCTGTCAATAGTTTTTCCTGAATTTCTCAATCATTCACAATTAATTTTCTCTTGCATTCACATGGCAGTCAAAATGGGCTTTGCCTGAAAGTGGGCAAAGCCTCTAACTTGATATTACCAATTCAGAATTTTATCTAGGGCTTCTGAGGTATGCAGAAGTTTGGTCCAAACTGTTGTATCATGACAGTCATGTTTGGTTATAACTACAAGTATGACTAGAGAGGCAACATGAGTGGGGAGAATCCAGATCAGGAGCCGAGAGCCCTGGGCTCTAATCTCAGTTATTTTATGCCAGATATGTTATCCTGGGCAAGTCTATCCACTTCTCAGAGCCTTGTTAAACTCATCTATAAGCTGGGCATCATCGTATCTGCGTATTTCACATAGTTCTCAGGGTTGTCTTGATGTTCAAATGAGATCGTCTTTACCCCTATCATAAAAACCTCTTTCCCCCTCCCCTGTCTGCTCTCATGGTTTACCCACGTGGTTGCCTGACCTAAACAGTTCCTTCTCCTTCATTCTTCTGTTTTATCCTGTGGTTTCTACCACTTCTCCATCTAAAATCTTTTTCTCCTGTGCCACTGCCTTGTTCATCCTTTCATAACCTATCATCTAAATTATTTCAGATCTTCTTGCCCCATGACTTTTCTCCTGCCTCCTGATTCACCTGTGTTCCTTGTTTATAATCCCCCAGTGACTCCCTCTACCCAGCCTATAAGAAGTAGGACTCCATAGCATAAGACCATCAGGATGACACTGTTCAGCCTTATTTTTCACTAGGGCGAACTTCTTGCCACTTCCTGTGCTCATCCTGTATTCCAAACACATGAAATTAATTATTCTGAAATGTTTACCATTGCTCAGACTTTACCAAATACCTCTTGAGAGTGGGAGCAACCGAACTAGTATAGCATTACAAATCTAGCAAAGCTACCTTCTGTGTTATCTTAAAAATTAATGCCAAGTTTGTATTCTAGTCCATATACCTATGTGTTTTTGTTTTTGTTTGAGATGGAGTCTTGCTCTGTTGCCCAGGCTGGAGTGCAGTGGCATGATCTTGGCTCACTGCAACCTCTGCCTCCCGGGTTCAAGAGATTCTTCTGCCTCAGCCTCCTGAGTAGCTGGGACTACAGGCACGCGCCACCATGCCCAGCTAATTTTTTGTATTTTTAGTAGAGATGGGGGTTTCATTGTGTTAGCCAGGATGGTCTCAGTCTCCTGACCTTGCGATCCATTCTCCTCGGCCTCCCAAAGTCCTGGGATTACAGGTGTGAGCCACCATGCCTGACCCCTGTGTTTTAAATATTTTTTAAATGCCCTAAAATTATTTTACCTGTTAAGTTAGTCATCTTCTTCTTTCCACATGAGACTGGTTCTTCAGGGAGATGTACCTTGTTAATCTCTGGCTTTGGAAGCCCCTGCCCACAATCCTGGTGACCCTAGAATCCTTCAGTTTGACACTTGTTTGCTTTGGCACACATGATTTCACCTGGCTCGGACGTACTACTCTTTTCTACTTGACGAAATTATCTTTCAGATTCCAGCTGGAAAGTCACCGCTAGTGAAGTGCCTCAACCTTCTGGTTGAAGTAGTTGCTTCATCTGCTTTTAGTAGCCTTTTGTAAATACCCCTGACACAGCACTTAGCCTGTTGTCATTGTAACTTGTCAGTTTCTGTCACTAGCTGGACTGTCCACAATAACAGAGGCCATCTCTTATTGATTTTTGTGCCCTCACCGTTCAGCATAATGTGTATTTTGCATGTAGTTGTTACTATAATGCAGAATAATTGGATAATTACATATATTATATAATTATATATGTATTTATATATATATATAATTATATGCATGTCATATAATTATAATGCAGGATCCTATAATGCAGGATAATCTTTTGGCTGGGTACTTCTTTGTGGTGGGGGCTGTCCTTACATTGCAGCATCCCCATCCATTACCCACTAGATGCCAGTAGCATGCCACTATACCCCTGCCCCCAGTTGTGACAACCAAAATGTCTCCAGACATTGCCAAAGGTCCTATGGCAGGAGCAGTACAACTCTCAGTTAACCACTTCCCTGATGTGCTTAATGAATTAAGTATAAAAATGTTTCAGAAAGTATAGTTTTCTTAGTACGTAAAGTTAAAGTTTTATTATTATTACAATGTTCTTGGCAGCTCCAAAACATTTTGAATGAGAAACAGTGAACCGAGTAATTTGGTATTTGATGCCCAGCACATTTCAGTTGAAGAGGGGCTCAGTTCTGTTGTTTAGATTTGGAGGAGATTTGATTTAGGTTTCTGATACGTTGTGTGGTTATGGAAAATCTCACTGGGATAGTTCTTTTCAGCCAGCATGGATATGTAATGTGACCCTGGCATTCATCCTATGGTCGTTACCCTTAAGTATTCCAGATTATTCACTTAAATTGCATAGCTAGATTGTATTTTAGTGTGGTGAAAAGCTTGCCCATTTTGTTGGTGGTTGTCACAGAACAGGTGCATGCAGTTTTTGAAGTTCAGCCTATATAAAATGAAAAAGAATGCATTTTTGTTCTAAGCAAGGTGAAGCAGTAATCCAACAGTATACTTCCACTGGCATTCCTGGAGTTCTGATTAAGAATCAGGCACTTTGCAATGGCTGGGGTTACAACAATGAAGCTGAGAGAGGAACTAAATCCCTTTCCATATGGGAAGAAGAGAGTGAGGCATCCAGTACTACTCACCTTAGGTGAGAAAGGTGACTTGTTGGGTTTTTCAAAAATAGACTCAACTCATGAGTAAAAGATTTCTGTTGTTGAAATAATTGTTCCTTATTACCCCCAAGCCAAACTGTATTAGGTATTTCTTCACTCGAGTTTCGCAATTTCATAAAGGAATGATTTAGTGGATAGTTCATACTTTCTTGAACACCCCAGTGGTCTGCAGTTCAAAGGAGCAGCCTTGAAGGCAGAAGAAAGGTATGGAGAAGTCCATAAAAGTACAACAATTGTAGCCTGAGGTATATATATTTAAAAGAGGGAAGTGATGATTTATCCCTTCTCTGTCTGGTCAGATGCTTGGAAAGTACAGATTGTGGTTTTGTGTCTGCGTATTTATTTTTGATTTCACCTTTCAAAGTGTGTTTAAGTGCTGGCACCTTTTCCTTTTCCTCTGATGTCTCTGGGAGTAACCACTTGAAGCCTCTCTCCTCTGTCACTGGCTGTCCTGAGCATCCTAATTTAGCAGACCTTAGGCATAGTCCTCCCTTGTTAAATGGTTCTTAACTGTTCAAATTAGAAAACATGATTGCATCTTTCTGTGGCTTACTTATTCTTACTTGAGGAGGAGTTGAAAGACCTAAGGTCAGGTTTTGATTGCGAAACCCCAGGTCTTCAGGGTTTTGACCCACTTAAATAAGTAGAGATACCAGTACCTGCCTTGTGCATCTCATAGGTGATCATGATGTTCAAATGGAATGACTAAAGACACAGTCTTGTTAACTGAAAATTGTGGGGCATTTTTGGTTTTTCTTGTTGTTGTTTTTCTTTTTGAGACAGAGTCTTGCTGTGTTGCCCTGGCTGGAGTGCAGTGGCATCATCTCAGCTCACTGCAGCCCCTGCCTCCTGGGCTGATGTGATTCTCCTCCCTCAGCCTCCCAAATAGCTAGGATTATAGGTGAGTGCCACCATGCCCAGCTAATTTTTGTGTTTTTAGTAGAGATAAGATTTTACCATGTTAGCCAGGCTAGTCTTGAACTCCTGAGCCCAAGTGATCCTTCTGCCTCGGCTTCCCAAAGTGCTGGGATTGCAGACATGAGCCACTGCATCCAGCCTGAAAGTTGTAATGAAAGAAAAGTTTGCAAGTGCATGCAACTTCCAATGTGCCCCATCTCCTACACATGTTCTCTGTGACTCTCAATATGTTAAAATAATTTTCTGTGGTAAAATATACATAACATGAAGTTTACCATTTTAACCATTTTTAAGCTTACGATTGAGTAGCATTAATTACATTCACAACATTGTGCAACCATCACCCCTGTCTCTTTCCAGAACTTTTTCCTCACTCCAAACAGAAAGTCTGTAATCTTTAAGCAACAATTCCCCATTCTCCTCTCATCCTGACCCCTGGTGGCCTCTATTCTGTATTCTGTCTCTGTGAATTTGCCTATTCTACCTACCTTATGTAAGTGGAATAATAGAACATTTATTTCATGCTGGTTTGTTTTACTTAGCATGTAGACATGTTTTTGAAGCAGATCTGTCCCATGCTGCTGATCGAGTTTTTGTTGCTAAATATTTGAGGAACAAAATGACTGACTAAAGTTACTGAATTGCAAAGATGTTACTAGATTTCTAGTGTGGCAATGGTAAGGTATTTGTATAGTGTACCTTTAGAAATAGGTTGTAGGATAATTACTTCTGTCATCCTAAGCAAGCCTTACCCATTTGGACTTAACTCACATGTACAACATGCCAAAATAATTGAGTAGTGAAATCAAGCAGCCAGTTAGGTCAGCAGAAACAGACAAATTGAGCATGTGCTCATCATACACAGTGGCTGATCAACTGCATGGACCAGAATCATGTTTTAACCAGTTGCCAACTGTCCGTTTAATTCAGCCTAAGTTCATGCATGTAGAGGGAATGAATCATGTCACGTGTTAACCAGTTGCCAACTGTCTGTTTTAGTTATTTTCATGTGCAGTTGTTTTAGTTTGTGTCCCAACCTCATGAACTCATATTGAAGAAGGCTCACAAATGACAGCTTGACAATAATTCCTAACCAGGGGATTGCAGTGACCATAAGAAATGATTGCACAATGGGGAGAAAGATGCCATTTGTTGATTCCACATCTTGTGCTAGGCCTTTTACACAAATCATCTCACAGAATCCTTACATTCTCTGATGCAGGAGACAATATCCCCAATCACAGGTGGGGGTGCTGACATTAGACAAGCAGGCCATTCAGCAACAGCTTAGGGGAAGAGCTCTCAAATGTAGTGTTTCATACTCCAAAGTTCAGAGGAAGTGTTTCGTTCCTTTAAGATGGCAGCAGTTTTCAATTCTGATATTATAGTTCAGAAGTGGGGATAGGACGGAAAGTAGAATGTTGCCAAATGACAGTAAATTAATTTTTTTCATGACAAACGAATTCCTCCACATCAATTTTTTCCCTTTACCTAATTGACGTATCATTATATTGTTTAATATATTATTTAACATCTTACCAAGCAGATTGAAAAGGCTGAAAATGAGCAAAGAATGTGCAGATCACTCATTGCCTGTCTTTGCTCTCTCTCTCATGTAGACATGGAAGAGGAGGCTAGGGGATGCCACTCTTCCACCCCTAGACAGGGGATTCTCACTGGCAGAATATGTAATTCTTCACTTTGGTTTACAAATGTTCTTTACAGCGAGTGTATTATGTGTTTTCAGCTTAGCTACTCTTAGTACCACACTGCTATTGAAACAAATAAATCCTACCAAGCCAGGCAGAATGCAGTGAAGGATATACAGTTATTTTATCTTTCTTTCATTTTATTGTGGAGAAGGGGAGTGCTCAGATCTCTGTTTTTCTAAGTGTATCATACAAATCATTTTAACTTGTGTTTATTATTTTGCTTTTTCCTATTAAGTTTTAAATTGCCTCTAGGTTCCTTAGTTTTCTTTAATTATAAACTTCTTAATTAACTCATATAAGGGGCTGGAAATCACAACTTCATGTTTTCCTTTTTTTGCTGCTGTTACCTTGTTTTTTCTTTTGTCTAAAGTATTGGTGCAGCATTAGCTGTTGAGCTTCTGGTAGCTGATGGAGGTGGTGCTGAATGTTTCCTTCCATTCATTCATTAGTTTCCCTTCTTAAAAGACACATGGAATACTGGCCCACTAACAGAGTGTCTTCGTGGTCCCTCCCAATGCTATTTGACTTTGAGAAAGATGCTTTTCATTCTGAGCTTCTGGGCCCTCAGTTTCAAAATGAACCATGCTTATTTATTTATTTATTTATTTATTTTAAGATGGGATTTTACCATGTTGGTCAGGCTGGTCTTGAACTACTGACCTCAGGTGATTCACCCTCCTTGGCCTCCAAAGTGCTTGGATTGCAGGCATGAGCCACCATACCCGGCCATGAACCATGCTTATAATCATATGTGACATCTATTCTCTGGGCTAGTTAAAAAACAAGTGAGTTAAAAATTTGTTTCAGGAACCTAAAATAAAATTTATTTTTAGATAGGTCAATCTATCAATCATGAGTATTAAATAACAATATTATAAAATTTATTCTCTTGCAGTTTGGCTTAGAGCAAATTCAAATCTGCTAGTAAACTTTGGAGTAAGTAAAGAAAATTCTAATATATTTTGATTTCTCAAGTACCTTATTTTTAAAAAATTCCAGATATTAATGGCAAACTAAATGTTAAATTGAGTACAAATAAGGACACCTAGACTTTTATCTCTCATCCAAAATCTTTATACTTAAAATTTCATAAATAACTACATAGAAGTCTGAAATTTTCAAAAGTTTCTATAATTGGAAAGACATTTTAAACCTTTTATCTTAGAACATAATATATTCATAAAATAGCTTTGTCTGCAGCCACTGTTAATGTGGTAGTGTTTATAGTTATGTCTCAAATGGGGACTGCCTCAGTTGCCCATTATATGTATACCTCATCTTTTCTTTTTCGCAACCCACCACCATGCAGAGCAATGTGTGCTTACTAAATGCAAAATCATTTTAATATTAGCCTTAGTAAATCATAGTTCTTCTGTTTAAGTGTTAAAAATAGCAATACACATATGTTCTGGGTTATTTGTATTAGTATTGCTTTGTATAAACATGGATACTCGAGTTGGTTGCATTCTGGATTGAAAAAGTGGACTCAGATCTTATTCCTTTATCAAAAAGATGTGGATCCTAAAAGTCCAACTGTATGGTTGTTGTAGAATGATTAGAAAACATAAAAGAGCAACACAAACTGCAAAACTATATGGATTTTAAAAAGCAAAAAATTGAATTAGATCTTTTTTGGCTGGTGGTGGGAAAGATTTTAATCATTACTCATCTCATTCTGCATTAATTGTATCTCATCAGGTTTACTATGCAATTGATTGTAAGATACATCTCTATTGCAGTGATGTTAAAGTGTAAAAAGTGGATGAAATATGAAAAACACAGATTCTCTGTGTCTCAGGACCTCTGGAGAACATTGTTTCCTATAGAGAAATAGCACATCCTGGGTTCACGTTAGCCCCTTTCAGCTTTACATATCATTAATTAAGTTTTGATGTTCCAGATATTTAATGGACACTAACATCAAGATGACCTTGTAGTATGTCCAGAGAATTCTAGTGGAGTCTACTGATTTAGATTCAGATTCTGAGGATTTAAGTCTAATTTAGGGTTAGAAAATATTCATGAAACTGGAATAATCAGACATAACATAGCCTTTCTTTTAAAATATTCTCCAGATATTTTTATATCTTTTGATTCTAAAGTCCTGTGAGGATCGACTATAACAATTCTTATCAGTAAAAACTATTTTGGGTATTAGCTCTGTATAAAGACCTGCAGGGAATTGATATGAATAAAATGTGTTGTAAACTCAAAGAGACTTTTCTGGCAATTAAAGATTCTCATTATCTAGGAAATTTATTTGATACCATTTTTTTTCTCTCAGTTCATAGTTCAAACCTGTTTATTGTCCTGTGATCAGTAGAGGTAAAACTTACTTACAATTATCTGGAACAGAAAACAAATCTGACTGAGTCAGGGAAGCCAATGGCTACTTTATAAATGAGTTGTGTGAAATACAGGACCTGCCAATGGCGCCAGTAGGAGCCCAGATATTCATTTCCTTGCCACTCTGTCTTGTGCAGGGTCAATGAAGATACAGCGGGAGAAAGGACAAAATAGAAAGGCTAGAGAGTGAGGGGAATTTGGATTATCTGGGGCCAGAGCGATGCGGGCTTCTGGGCTTGTGGCCTCATATTGTGAACCAGGAAGAATTTAGGAACAGCGCCAGGCAGTAATTAGACACTGTTTTAGTCCACTTTCTAGACCATTTTGCTATGCAGGGTTTAACTCTGACTCCTGCCGTGGCTGTATATCCTGTGCCTTTCCAGAGGATAAATTCATAAAAACAAGATAGAGAGATGACAAGTACATTTGTGATTATTCACATATACCAGTGTGGCTGATGCATCTATTATTAAGCTGCTTTCATGTTAAAAAATTTTATTATTATGACATTTCAGTTTGACACTTTTAAATTTCATCTCTGTCCCTTTTCCTGTGTTAAATTTCAGTGACTCAGATATCCTACATCAGAACTATGTGAGACACGAGGTAGAAAAAAAAAATGAAACAAACATAGTCACTGTCCTCAAGGGTCTCACAGCCTAGGAACAGAGAGAATCTCAGCCCAGAGAGGGAGCTAGCTCAGCTAGTTAGGAAACAGCTGTACTTGGTTGTTAATAGCACAAAGCAGAGCCCTGCCTCAGGGAGACGAGAATTCCAGTGGTCATCCTATACGGCAGCAGACAGGGCCCCATAGGTTCTGTGATACACTCTGATGATATTAGCCCTTTGAGTTCCCAGCGCTATGGTCAGACCTTGAGATGAAAAGAGTTATCCTTACTATCTTCCCTTAGAGAAAGGAATTGTCATGTGTATATCAGCAACTAGGGAGGGCTAACCACCTGCTGTATAGAAAGGGCCAAAGGGGCTTCTGTGAATTGAATTAAGAACCCCCTCCCCCACCAGTACTGCATAGTGATTGAAGAAAGAGGGGTCTGATGTTTTAAATGGGAGTCTATGAAAGTCTGTCCGCATTTTAACCTCCTGGTAAATAACTTGATTTATTGTTACCCTTTTTCTCTCTACTACTTTGCAGAAATGCCATTAGAAGTTCTAAGATTTCTCTGACTGTTCTATGTCTGGTGCTAACTTTTTTTTGAGAAAGATGAAATTTCAAGGCAAGATATAAAACCTTACACAGGTCATTCGGATCTCTTGAGTTTAGGCCTAAGACAAAATAATCAAGAAATAAAAATCTATGTATAAAACATACACAGTCAATTCAGGTATAAGTTAACATCTGCCACAAATGTTGGCTGAAATATACTGTATTAACTGCAAACATATCTCTGTAGGAAGTTCAATTCAAGGTGTGCAATTATAATTTTAAGTTTTCAGTGCTAAGTCAGGTTATGCTCCCCTTCTCTTTTAACCCGAATTATTAATACAAACAAATCAGCTGATCGGTTGGGCTGTGGAGGATGAGAACAAGGCACTTAAGCACTCAGAAAGTTTGAGCTTTGGTTCATTTTTGATTGAAACACAGTACAAGTGTTATGTTTAGTTTCCCCTGCTCCAAAATAGCACTGTTAATTTTTTCATTTGGTGAATTTTCACACAAGTGCTAATCACACGTTTCTATAAATTATATTAATTTAACTTATTTTCCTAAATGTTGTTCTGCAGTGTGTAGCACGGATGTTCTCAGATTCTTGGCTGTGTAAGCTTGTTGTAGTTGGAAGCGGGACAGAAACATCTGAAAGGCATTATTTGGATTATGGATGCCGGAGCATCTGATCTCACCTTTTGCTCTGGTTCCTAAGTCACAACTGTTCCTCCTCTTTGCATTTTATCTACGTGTTCTGTCACCTCCATTGTTGACATTGCCCCAGGGTTGACTTTTTGGAGAAAGCACTGTCATTCTGTAAGTTAAAGGGATGGTAATCCTGTTTGATGTTAAATAGTTTAGTTGACGGGAGAGTGACTGTTTTAAGTTTCAATGACAAAACAGGTTAGCTGGCTATATAGCAGGCTATATAGTGCTGTTTCTTGTCCTAACAAGAAATATTCATATTTTGAAAAAATAATCGTATATTTTTTTTTCAGAGTATGATTTCATCCATTGTAAATAGCACATATTATGCCAATGTGTCAGCAACCAAGTGCCAGGAGTTTGGGAGATGGTATAAAAAGTACAAGAAGATTAAAGGTAAACTGACTTTTTTGTTTGTAAAGCCTACTTTCAGTTTTTGAGGTTCATGAGTTGTTGGTTGTTTGGAATTTATGCTCATTTAATATACAACTTATATAATTTTTTACAAAGGTGAGATCTTTAATTTCCTGTCATGAGATCCAAATTGGCTCTCTTAAAACTAAGAAGATATTTGAAGTAAAAGTAAAATTAGTAGCACAGTACGTTAAGTTTATAGTTTTCATAAGTGATACCTGCAAAGACCAAAATCCTTTAGAATGGAAACTTAAAAGCTGTCATTCTTGGTTAAATCAGCACTTACATTTCAGGTACTGGTTAACCGATACTGTTACGGTATCAGGAAGTATTTGATCAGAAATGGAGTTTGATGTGTTCGTTTGTCGACGATTCCAGAGCAGTGGTGAAAACATTCAGGCAGACTTGGGTTCAAATCTTTGGCTTCTACATGCTAGCTGTGGGAGCTTAAGCAGATTATTTAACTTCACCAAGACTCAATTTCCTCATCTGAAAATGGGAAATAATCAAAGTACTTACGTCACTGAGTAGATGCGAGGACTAAATAAGACAATACTGGCACCAAGTAACCTCTTGATAAATAATAGTAGAATACTAAACTACTAATAATTAATTGTAGGAGTTATACTAGCAGTAATGTTTTACATATGGAATTATGCTTGGTCCTGAAAATAAAGTTCTCTTATGTAGCAAATAGCATGCTATTTTAGATCACCTAGACCTTTAAACATGTCAGGACCATTTCAAATATGTCAGTGGTGGAAAAATTCTTTTGTTTTCACTCCACTCAGACACCTGCTTTCTGGATTTCACTCCTGTTACCTATTCAGGTCCCTGGGGGGATTTGGGGAATTTTTTGTAATATTGGTTTGATGGTCCTTCTAGTCCATATTTTGCATAATTATGACATATTTATCACACTTTGTTACATGAATTCCTAGCCTTGCTTACACTGCCCCCATTTGAGAGGCAAATGACAATTTATTGTGGTTAAGTAAAAGTAAAGGATTAATTTATTTGTTTTACTACTTAGAGTTTTTCTCAGGGGAGACAGGGTGTCAAAGTAGTGCTTGTTGGCTATTGAATACTTGGGAGCTTCTTTACAAAGGTTACCTTTTGAAGAAATGAAGTTTACCTACATGGGCAGCACATTTCTGATCACAAAGGAATGAGAGTGTTTTATGCTAAATATACGATCCATAAGGCAAGTCAAAACATTGAGCTACCCAGGAGAAATTAAATACACTGAAAATTGAATTAAGATCCATTTCTTTTCAACAGATTCTGAAATTCTTAGAACCCTTTAGATTCTGGTTTGGGCAAATGCTTTAGGATATTAATATTCACCCTTGTACAATATAAGATGAATAACACCTCATTATACAACATCATTATGTGGTTCAGAAGGGTTTCTTTTCTGTAAGTGTTGCCTCCAAGTTCTTCTTTTAAAATAGGATGGTTAAAGTGCTTGAACATATCCTCTTTGGGTAAAAATCAAAAGAATCATGCAGCTTCAAGGTCATTTGTTAGATCCCATTTACTTGCTGTTGTAAGAGAAAGTAAGAGACTGTCCTCTTTTAGTAGGCTGGAGTGTAATTCCAGATTCAGAAAGATTGGAAACTCTTCACTCTAGTGTTTTCAGAATTGCCACTACAGAATATGTGTGTGTGTGTGTGTGTGTGTGTGCAGTCGCACATTAACACTCATGTCTTGAACTTTAATTCTTCAAGCTGTATTTTTTTTTTTAAGATAGTAAATGCACAGTTAAATCTTTAAGTGCCGTAAAAGCAGACTGAGACCTTGATTTCATTCAGTAGGTCAAGGATCCACACCTGAAGAGACTGTCAGACACTGTGTACACATACTATTCAAAGAGATGGAGCTAGTCATTGCTGTTGAAAAGTGTGTATGTGTGTCTGTGTGTGTGTCAGTAGGAGGAGAAAAGGGAAGGTTAAGGTATGTGTGAAGTAAACACAAGCTGCCATAAAACAGTTCAAGTGGTGTTGATTCATCAACCAAGGGAGTGGGAGGAAAAACAAAGAATTCATGACAGGTATAATGGTGTGCAGAAAATAAACACCCAGAGAAGTGCATTATGTTAACTGTCGACCCTCAGAAAAAACGAAGTGTTGGACTGAGGCAGGCACATTTTTTTTGGTAGAAGCCTTTTTCTATGAATAGATGTTGCTGTGGGAGTTTCTACCTAGTAGGATCCATTTCTCATGGGAAAGTAATGATTTGATTTGTAAAATTTGTGTCCCTGCTTTCAAAGTGAAAAAAAAAAAAAAAAAAAGCAATGAATTTCAAATTTAGAAACGAGTAGTAGCAAAACCAGAATTCTACTATAGGGCTCTGAGAAACTAGAAGTCAGAGTTGCATGTCCCTCCTAGTCTCCCTACTTTCCATTTCTACCTCAAACTTACCAATTTACATGTACTTCTATGCACTATTCAGCGTAGAAGAAAATCTCAAGTGAACTTACTGACGTCCCAAACTAAATGCAGGCCACATTGTTAAATATGTTTCCTATTATCTGCTAATGTCTGTTTTAATAAAACAGTGGGAACTAAGTGGTTGCTTCTTAATCAAAAACATGATTTCCTAAACATAAGCTATGTGATTCTGTTACAAATTGCCACATATAGATCTCCTAGGTCAAGATTTTTTTCTCTTCTCATAGAAATAAACAGTAAAATAATGATATACTCCAAAAGATCAAAGTAAATATGACTAAAACCTGGCAAAAATAAAAGTCTACTGAAAGGATAAAAAAAGATCAGATTGCAAATTCTATAGTTAATGCTTAAATAAATATGGGAAAAGTGAATAATCAATAATTTGATATCATCAAAAACAGATGTAAAAACTGTATACAAATGGAATTGTCTAAATTTTGAAGTAAACATTTTAATGTGCATTTTTTGAATTTGTTGTTATTATAGCTAAACTATTTACACTTATTCTTTAGAAAGTCCTAAATTGGTTTGGCTTAGCATGTTAACTTTATTTTCCCCAGTGATCACAGCAAAGCACATTCTGTTTACCTTTTTTCTTTAATTTCAAAGACAATCATGGTTGACACAGACATATTTGAGTTAACATGAGCATTACTTCAGGATAGATAGGGAGACAGTGTGTATCCTCTGGTTTCAAGGTCTAGGACCATGAATCTGTTTCCCAGGAATACTTGACATTGAAGAAAATGGAGTGGGTGGGTAGAGTAGGGTGGTAGGTTGGTTTAGGCAGCATTTTTTAAAATTGCTGATCATAGCATACTATAATTGCATCTGGTCCAGATTTTACAATGTAGAGCTCATAAGCTCCCAAGTATAAGAAAAAAAATGTACATTTTATCTAAAAGCAAAAAAAAAAAAAGACCAATATTAATAATTGTATAATGTTTAGGAGTTTTAGTATTGTACATGAGGAGAATCCATAGACACCTAGAAACATTCATGCTATTCCAAAATTATTTTTAAGGTCTTAGGATTATAAGGAATTTACCCAAGTAATTTTTTTTCATAAGTTCTGCACATTTTAATAAATGTGTATATATATATTTTTTTACCCAACTCTTTTTTTGGCTGATCCTGAGATGTGAACTTGCCTCATCGTTTTTATGAAACAAAGTGGCAATCATATACGTAGTACCACCATCAGTTTTACTCTCATGGCAATCTACTTTTGCAGGGGATATAATAAAAATAAGAAAAAGCCTTAAAAAAGAATCTTTTACATATTTTAAATGTGTCCTAATTAATAAATTACAATAAAATAATTTTATACCTAAAGTATTTTGTCATCTGGTACCAAAAGCAAAATAAGTAGTCACCTTTGGTGAGGTCAATGCCAATTATTTAGTATGCGTCAAGAACTGAAGTGTCATTGAAAGTTTAAACAAATACTTGTGGCTATTGTAAAATTATTTATGTCATAAAATAATACCATTAGAATGAATGGACCTAACCAAATCTCGTATTTTGGCCAGAGTGCAAAATTATCCGCATCACTTTTCTTTTCTCAGTCATTGCCCAAGACCCCCCTGATTGTTAGTTGTCTTAATTTTATTTGTTTATTTGAACTTACTTTGCCAGATATTAAAAATCTGGGAGAAAAGAAGATTTTAAAAACCAGTGTTACTTCCGCAAGCCTGGTTTATTCTAGTAATCAGTATTTTATCTGACCCTGTCTGATCTAGTCTTGCAAGATCAAACGTCCAGGCCAGCAGGCAGACAGTAAACAAAGCCCATGAAGGGTTTCGGTAAACACAAAGATTAGATGTTGAATGAAAATTAAACTCCTTGAACTAGTCCTCTGTACTAAAGTGGTTAAGTGGGTTGTGATTAAAAGAAATAAGTAATTATGATCATTATAGCTGAAATGATATAATGTTACCACATTTAAAGCACCTCTTGTACTCGAAAATGATTGTGTCATTTACAAAGCGGTGCCTTGGAGCTGAATACAGAAATCAGTGTCCCCTGACCTGGTTCCATAAGGCAGCCCTTGCTTAGCCGTGGTGGTATCAGTGGTCAGGACAATGCCTTTAATCAACTCCCTGTCTTTCTGCCTCTGCTGTTGTTTAACTCTGATGAGGTAGAAGTAACTTACTTTTGTCTACCTAATTTCTCTGTCATGAAAGAAATTTGCTTTCAGCTTCCATCTGAATGAAATGTTCTGCAAGGAAGTTTGTCTGCCCTATGTTGTATCTTGCTGAAGTAATGGCAGCATAAAATCCTTTGAATATTGTATACATATTTATGTATTTTATACTGACAAATTATAGCTGTACATATTTATGGGGTACAAAGTGATGTTATGACTTTTAATACAATGTGAAGAATTAAATCAAGTGAATTAATCTATTCATCACCCCAAATATTTGACATTTTTGTGATAAGAACATCTGAGACTTACTCTGTGATATTAAAATTCACAGTACTCAATTATTAGCTGTAGTCACCATTCTGTACCGTAGAACTCAAAAAAACAAAAACAAACAAGCAAACAAACAAACAAAAACTTGTTTCTCCTCACTGAGACTTTGTACTGCTTGATTATCATCTCATTGCTCCCACCTCCCAGTCTCTGTTAAACACCATTCTACTCTCTACTTCTATGAATTAAATTGTTTTAGATTCCACATATAAGTGAGAACATGCAGCATTTGTCTTTCTGTGCTTGACTTATTTCGCTTAACACAGTGTTCTCCAATTCTACTCATGTTGTCACATATATTGGATTCATGGATATAGAAACATTCACCTCTGCTATCAACCACTTTCCATCTCATGGATTTTCCAACATATGGAAGACCTTTGCACATTTTCATTGTGATAGTCACTGATAGTATGCATAAATCACCTATGTTTGCTTGGCCCTCCAATGGAAAGCTTATTGGTAGTTTAAGGGGAAAAATGGTGCATGGGAATGTCTTGAGCACTCAGCTTAGATGTAGGCTAATTCCTTGCATGGATCTTAAGAAGCTCATTCCAGCTGTACTGTAACTGCCTTGTTGGCCTGAATATACTTACTCATAAATGTTTAAAGATGTAAAAACATTTGTTTGTTAGTGATGTAGTTTGTAGATTAAAATAAATGAACTTGCAACATACTCATATTTATATTATTTATGATTTTATTTTAGACATTAAAAAAGGATGCAAAGGGAAAAATGATCTACTTTCCTTTTGCCTTCCCTACTTCTCATGCATCTATTCATCCATCCAGCCATCATGTACCTACTCTTTAGAAGAAGCATAAAACATAGTTCCTGCTTAATTCATAATATAACACATATCTTGTCATTCAAAAACAAATTTTAGCTTCTGTTTTACATATAATACCTGGCGGGATTCTAAGGGGTGAGAATACAGTGGAGAGCATTACCTTGTCCTTCCTTATGAGATAATTGTAGTCATAATTAAATAAACAATTTTAACTAAATGATTAGTGAAGGCTTCTGCTTCAAGCCATAGTCAGTGCTAGAAGCCATGAGAAACATCCACACACACATAAGATGTGCTTCCTACCTCTACTTGTGTTGCCCTCAACCTAGCAGGAGAAGCAGCTGTGTAAATGGATCTGGCAAATATATAGTAGTGATGTAAACTAGTGTGATGGTAGCATAGAGGAAGGTCCGTACACTCTTCTTGCTAGGTTTGACATGGGATGGGTGGTGGGCAGTTAGGGAGAAGCAGCGTATGAATTATACCTTAAGGACAAGTAGAGTTTTGCAGCAAGGAGGAAAAGAGAACAAGGAATGTTTCGGGCAACTGCGTGTTCATGAGTACAGATGAAGAGGTACAAAATTAACAAGTGGCTGTCCAGTATGTCTAGAATGGCATTACATTTATCCTGAGACTGTAATATAACAGGTGCCCAGAATGGCTAAGCTTTTGATCAGTGAAAAGGCAAAGGTAGAACATCCCTGGATATAGGGAGGGTAATGATACCAAATGTTGGTAGAAATGGTTGGGACCTGGCTGGGTGCAGTGGCTCACGTTTATAATCCCAGCACTTTGGGAGGCCAAGGCGGGCAGATCACAAGGTCAGGAAATCGAGACCATCCTGACTTACACAGTGAAACTCTGTTTCTACTAAAAATACAAAAAATTAGCGAGGCATGGTGGCATGCACCTGTAATCTCAGCTGCTTGGGAGGCTGAGGCAGGAGAATTGCTTGAACCTGAGAGGCGGAGGTTGCAGTGAGCTGAGATCGCCCACTGCACTCCAGTCTGGGCGACAGAGTAAGACTCTGTCTCACCAAAAAAAAAGGAAAGAAATGGTTGGTTGGGATCTGGCTGGGAGATCATATGTGTTGTAACAATGAAAAATAAGGTTGAGAAGGTAGAGAATACACCTTACGGGTCTTTGAAAGCCCAGTTGAGGTATTTTGGGGATACTTGAAGGTTTTTCAGCAAGAGAGTGACATACTGAACATGGTGATTTTAAGCATGATTCCTGTAGACACCATCTGAAGCTGTATGAGGATGTGAGTAGGTGTATGGCAGGAAGGGAGGTGGGTGGGAGGGGGAAGATAGGTGTGTACACCTGGTAGAAGTAGGCAAAATTGAATCTGTTGCAGTAATTGATGGAGGTGGAGTGGTGAGGGAAGTGAGGCCCTGGCTTTGAGTGGCAGGAATGAGAAAGACAGGAAGCCACCGATGCAAGAGGTTCAAGCAGAAAAGAGCCATGAGACTTGGTGAGAGTGAATAGGGGTATGGGAATGAGAAAGAGACATGCAAGCAGAATCCAGGTTTTGAGCTTAAGTGACTTCTGATGGTTGTGACAGAAATAAGACAATACCAGTGGAGATGAAATTACTGATACCTCAGTGAGAGTTGACAACTAGGTAGAAATATCCATTAGGCTGTTTGAGATGTGGAACCAGCCAACTAAAGGACAGGATGGAGAATAAATTTTCAAGCTACTTTATTGGAGGACAGTTGAAATGGCACTAAAGGAACATTCCTTAAAGAGGAGAGCAAGAGCAGGAGAGGGCTGGAAGCTTTTAGAGGAAAAGGGCCAGGAGTTAAGAAGATGCAACTAGAGAGTGAGGTGTCAAGGGAAGCCAAGGGAAGATGAGTTACCAGGGGAGAAGTGTTATCAAGGGTGCAGTGGAGGAGCAGGGGAGTGGAGAGGGAATTGGAGGCTCTTGGCTTTGGCAGAAAGGATAGCATGATGATATTGGAAGGAGCTGTCTCTGCAGTGTGAGAACAAGGCAAGTCTGTGCATCTGCTAAGGGAGGAGTGGCAAGGACGTGAGAGGAAAGAGTCTAAAAGTGGCTAACTGAAGCATGATGGCCAAGTGTAACTAGCAGATAGAGGATGGAGCCAGAAGTTTTGAAGAGGAAGAGGAGTGATAAGCAAGAGCCCACCAGCAAGGAGGGAGGGAATGGATCTGAGGCACAGATGATGTTGTCCCATTTGAAAGAAAGAGAAATAGTGATATTTTCTTCAGAACCTGGGAGAAGATCAAGGAGATGCATAAGGAGGAAGATTCTGGAAATGTAGTGGACAGTGAGGATGGGCAGCTCATGGCATGAATTGTGGGGCTGGGCTGGCATGACCTTCTAGCAGTGAAGGAGAGAATGATTAGGATGGGGCTTGTTGGTGAGAACACCTGAAATAGGTTCTGGACAGACCATGTCTGGGGAATAAGGAGAGAGTGTGCTTTAGATTACTCCTAGCTTCAGATTTCCATTTGTCCTGTCCAGAAACAAAATGAAAAACTCAGAAATGAAAGTAGATGTGATGGTGCTTGGCAATGAATCTACAGAAGTGTGAAATGAGAGTTTTTGTGTGTAGACTATGAAATGCCCAGCTTATTTAAAATTGGATGATTGGGGGGGTGTCCTCTTCTACTGGGGAGACCAGCAGGTTAAAATTGGAGAACTCTCTTGGTTTCTTGATAAGTTAAATAAAGATTATTTATTACCTGATTTTCCTCAGTCGATTACAAAGTTCAAAGCTGAAAAGCCCTTTAGCTCCTAAGGTGCTTTGTACTTGACTATAAATGCTATGTAAGATGCTAGGACTACAATCACATTGCCTAATGGGAGACAGTTATTTAACTATTTGCCTGACTGATGAATGGCCTTCATTCTCCCCTTTGCAATAATTTGAGATTATTTGACCTTGGAGTCCTGAACTCCCAAGGGAATGAACATTAATCTATAATCACATAGAATACAAATTGGACTATGAGTTCTAACATTGGGCCTTTCAGGCTATCACCTTTCTAAATTGTATGTACCTGGTAATTTTGATTTTTGACTCATCCCCCTTCTGGGCCAAAAGCTCTTCAGAGGTGGAGGTTTTGGGAATACGAGAACATATCCATTTTCTGTCCTCCCCAGAGTCCTGAGAGCATGGGCCCTTAAACACTGTAAATACTTAGTAAATATTAATAGAATTGGATATAATATACATGAACTTATTTGAATATATGCACTTAGAGCAATTTTATTTTTACACATATCATGTGGGGCACTAATCATATTTGCTACCTGACCTTTCAATTGAGAGAAAAAAGAAAGAAAATCTTTGCTTGTTTAATTCATATTGCAAATGTCCTTAAAAAATTAGTAATTGGTCAGAATCATTCTATTTTTCTACTAGTTATTGAGCTAAAGACTTAACAATAGTCAATTCAGTTGAATGGGACAGTAATACCTTTATAAAGTACCAATTAGAGACCATTTGTGTAGCCTAAGATAAATACCTTTGAGGTTTTCTTAGCTAGTTTATTGAGTATTTTCCTTAATATAATGTCCTAAAAATATTCAGGTCCTATAAAAATCACAGAGACTGGTCAGAGGAAAAGAATGAATGATGAATTGATTGTTTCCTTGATTACCTTTTCTTCGGCAGGTTGAATTAAAGGATTAATACACATGGAATGCCAACTGGCAAAGGCAGAATTTTCCTAAGCAGTAATGTTAAGTTTTAACAATATGATTTTTTTTTTTTTTACTATCGTGTGCTGAATTCACCTTAGAAATTATAGTTTTAGATGAAAATAAAGATATGATTAGATATAAGCAGCTATAACCTATATAGAACATTATAGGAATACTTGAAATGATCAGTGATGTCAAACTGTGATAAAGCATTGTTAGAAACCAAAAGGGACAATAGCGTTCTGGTGCAGAGGGTGTAGACTAGGAAAGGCGGATAATGCTCACTTTTTCCATGGAACATAATGGGTCCTAGGAGCTTTTATTACCAAAGAAACAAGAGGTGTCCACATTTGAGTTACTTTATGGTGGATATGTATGTTTCTGTGGAGGTTAATATGATGGAAAAAGGAAGTTGATAATAAGGGGAAAATACACCTAAGAAAACCAGTCATATGGTATTATCACAATGCCGGCTGGTAGACTTTGCTTATGGGCTGTTTTATTAGGAGTTAACAAGTTGGCTCTGAATATCTGGCTCTAGGCAGTGACTTTGCAAGCAAGTTCTCAACCCAGAGACAAATTCTCTTGAACAAATTTAAAGAAAAAGAAAATCTTTGGGTTTGGTAGCTAGTTTTTCTTTTTTTTTTTCTCTCTCTCTCTTCTTTTACTCTTCAGCTCTTTCAAGCTCCTAATAATTGTTTAAAATTATATTCAGTGAACTCTTCTGGTAGTAGTTTTGTTTGTTTTAATGGTATGGGATTTATATCTGAGAGATATAACATATTAGCTTTGGCTACTGCAATCATGCCCATGTTTGTATTGACAGAATTTTTTTTTTTGGAAAATAAATTGACCTTACACTTTCAGTTATTACCTAGGAAAGAATAAACCAGAGGTATTTTCAGTGATGGGGCTTACTCAGTGTTGGCAGATGGGATGCTATTCTGGTTTGTTGGGGGAAATTAGTGTTATATTTACCTTTTAAAAAGAAGTTAACCCAATGAAAGACTTTCAGTGGACAACGAGTTTATTGAGAATTAATGTGTAGCCCAGATTAGTGAAAGGAGAAAAAATAAGTATCAGGTGGAAGTATATGGAATTGCCATTTTTATAGGTCAAAATTGTTACATATCACTGATTTCATATAGTTCAATTATATATGAATTTGTGATTGCCCGAGATTCTCAAGGTTATCATGTTACTTGAGTGTGCATACCTTATTTCATTTCTTGTTTACTTGTTTCAAAGAAATACTTTTTTATTTACAGAATTTATAGGGTACTTGCAAAAGCTCTCTGTTGTGTGATTCATGTCTTTCATCAGTCAGGTGGAGTCCATGCCGATGACACTCATTTTGGGACAAAAGCTTGGCCTCAAGAAAAATAAGATAAAGGGAGGGGATTTATAAAAATAAATATAATCACTGCATATACAGTGTAAGACACATACATATCTTACAGATGACTAATATGAATTGTTAATAAATTGAAAAAACATGAAATTACAGGAGCTATCTTTTATCATCCAATAGAAATGCACTTTAAATCATAGGCAGATGTTATGGGCCCATCTATGTGTAGCAGACAGTTAAATTGTCTGAAGCAAATATATTGGAGTTTTTTAAAGTTAAGATTATTCATTACTGTATCTCTAGGAGCTGCCCTCATTCCTGGCACATAACAGTTGATAAATAAATGATTGTTATGTTTATTATATGAATTTTAATGTAAATAATTCTATTTAAGTGATTAGCAGATTCAACTGTTGAGGAATCAGTGATTTTATCACTTATTGAATTGACGGTCTTTTCAGTCTGTGTTACACAAAGCATACAGTGGAGGCTCAGGTTGAGCTCTTAATGACTCATCCATCCTACATGTCACATATGTGTGCCATGTGCACTTGTGCACACACGCAGGCAAGTACAAAGTTAAACTTATCAGTAAGAAAGTTGATTGCTCCTGACCCAAACCCTAAAACTATTAATAACCACATGCCCCAAACTGGGTGGTTTACCTTAAGCAGGAGAATACAGGCTGCAGGGTCCTGAAGACATAGGTTCGAATTCAGAGTCTTCCTTTAACAGGTTTGTAACATCAAACTATTATGACATTAAATAAGCCAACTGAGCTTTGGCTTCTTTAATAAAGTGGGCATCTTTTTTTTTTTTTTTGAGACGGAGTTTCGCTCTTGTTACCCAGGCTGGAGTGCAATGGCGCAATCTCGGCTCACCGCAACCTCCGTCTCCTGGGTTCAAGCAATTCTCCTGCCTCAGCCTCCTGAGTAGCTGCGACTACAGGCATGTGCCACCATACCCAGCTAATTTTTGTATTTTTAGTAGAGACTGGGTTTCACCATGTTGACCAGGATGGTCTCAATCTCTTGACCTCGTGATCCACCCGTCTCGGCCTCCCAAAGTGCTGGGATTATAGGCGTGAGCCACCACGCCCAGCCTAAAGTGGGCATCTTAATAACCATGTCATAGAATTGTGAGAGTTAAACAATAATGTTGTGTAAAGGATTTAGCTCAGTGCTTTAACCACTGTATACATGGTAGGGCTTGGTGTTACCTGAGATATCAATACAGTTTGAAAAAGGTATGTTAGCAGTAAAAATAAAAAAATTCTTAAACTTATAATAAATATATTTTTTCTAAGGAAAATCCATTAAAAAGTACTTGTGAAACATTTAGGCCCTAGAATTTGACTTTGAGTTATGCACAGAGAAAGGAAAAAGCTAGTTTTCATTGGCCATGTGGTTTATTATTTCTTATTATGAGGCCAGAGCCAGCAGCCATAATCATTTTTGAATATTTCTAAATACTTATCTGCATTTGGACAGTTATTTGACCTAGAACACATTTTTAAATTTCCCTGGTATTAGACAAGATCATTATCTTTAAAATTGGTCTCCAGAGTTTTCGAGCATGAGGTGGGAAGCAGGGAACCTGGAGAAGAGGTTTGTAAATTTAAGGTATATATATACTCGAGTATCTTTTTTCTGTGCTCTAATATTTGAGTACCAATTTGAAATTGTTGATTTGATTGGCAGTTTTTTTTACTAAGGGTACCAAAAGCAAGCCTATGTCCTATTTTACGTTTGTAGAATCACTTTTATTTGTAGAATTACTTTCCAAGGTTGAAGGAGTCATAGTGAAATTCTGCCATCTTCTTTTCTTTCTTTCCTTTTTTTTTTTTTTTTGGCTTATGTTCTTCTACCCAGGGTTTCTAGGAGAGGTTCTGGGGAATACCAGAGTGTTATCTTATTAAGGAATCCATTAGCACTCATTCATGCTAATCCATTTTCATTTGCATAAGCATCTTAATGGCTTAAAGAAAAATCCATAGGCCTGAGATCCTGGAAATTTCTCAGTGCAAAGCCTTTTACCCAATTCATTGCTTTCTACCCATTATAAACTATGGACAAACCCCAGGGGCTGTTTCACAAAAGTAACTGTGTTAAGGTTTGCATGAAAATACTGGAATAATAGCTCTAGAAATATTATCTATCCTTTTAGCAGTGTTGATAAACTTGCAAGAGCAATACTGTAGTTACTACTGCTATTGCCACTGTATAAACAACTATTTTTCTTGTAATGGGGAGTTTCACAGAGATGTCAAAGGGCAGTCTTAAATTCCTGCTGAAGAGTAAAGAGCAGAAACAAGTATTCTGAGAAAGATAATTGTTTTAAAACGGTACTTTTAAAGATGCTCTCAGGTAAGTAACCTGGGAGGTTACTTTAAGACCACTTTACAGGTAATCCTCTCCATTTTACAGATAATCCCCAGATCACTCATCTAGTTACAACCCAGGCCTTTGAAATTTCAGTTTCATACGTGTGTGTATATTATTTTATTTTTGAGTATTGAGAATATTATTGTTAACCTAAAATATATAAATATATGTCAGGGATTTATAATATTTAAAACAAATACTTGGCTTCCTAGATGTACCATAAAAGGTGTGTTAAATAAAACAAGATTTTTGGACCAAATACGTTTTAATTGTTATGCAGGTAAATTCCCAAGGGAGGAGGGTAACTTTCTCATCTATGAACAATCAGTCACAGGCAGCAGTTGTGAGCATCTGAATAGCTAATGGTCATAGGGTGCTCTTGGTTAGAGCATCATTGCTGTGAACTTGCTGAGGTTTTAGGAGTTTCTGAAATTCTGATACAGGGCTACAAAGGCCCTACCTACTTTAAAGTTCAATGGAATCCCAGAAGCTTAGAGGGTGGTTAGATAACGGTTGGCCATTTCTTGCAGTTTTCACTCAGTCCCAGGAAGCCTGAAGGAATCTGTAGGATCCTCTTAGAACTCCGAGTTTCCCCGAGACCCGAGCAGACTCCAGATCTGAACTTTTTATCTGGAAGTCCCCTGGACTGGTACCCTTCCCCAGATGTCAGAATAGTTCCCAGAATTTTCACAGCTACTGAACATAGAAGCATTTGAGCCCCCTTTGCCTTGACGGTTCCTTAAACCGTGTCCTGTTTGGGGACTTTTATTAGAAGCTGGAGGCAGTTCTCTCTCCAGTACTTAACCTTCACAGCTTCAGCCACAGTAGAATCAAGTTCACTGTGAATTAAATTGCAGCTCTTATTCAGAGCCCTGGAAGCAGTTGTGATGTTTTTGTTTGTTTGTTTAGTTAGTTAGTTAGCTTTGAAACAGAGTCTCACTCTGTCACCCAGGCTGCAGTGCAGTGGCAAAATCTCAACTCATTGCAACCTTTACTTCTCAGATTCAAGTGCTTCTCCTGCCTCAGCCACCTAAGTAGCTGGGATTACAGGTGTGACCCACTACACCTGGCTAATTTTTGTGTTTTTAGTAGAGACCAGGTTTCACCATGTTGGCCAGGCTGGTCTTGAACTCCTGACCTCAAGTGATCTGCCCTCCTCAGCCTTCCAAAGTGATGGGATTACAGACATGAGCCACCATGCCCAGATGGCAGTTGTTTTTACTCTTTCTAAAGAAACAGGTTGCCTTTATTAGAATATTTTCTATTGTGAATGTGAACATGGCTTTCACTGTCAGAGACAGCACTGCCTTTTATCTTTCATTTTTTCCAGGATTTCTTTTTCTTTTTCTGTTTTTCTTTTTTCTTTCTTTCTTTCTTTTTCTTTCTTTTTTTTTTTTTTTTTTTGACATAGAGACTTAGTCTTGCTCTGTCACCCAGGCTGCAGTGCAATGGCATGGTCTCGACTCATTGCAACCTCCACCTCCCAGGTTCAAGCGATTCTCCTGCCTCAGCCTCCCTAGTGGCCAGGATTACAGGTGCCTGCCACCATGTCCAGCTAGTTTTTGTATTTTTAGTAGAGGTGGGGTTTTACCCTGTTGGCCAGACTGGTCTTGAACTCCTGACCTTGTGGTCCGCCCGCCTCAGCCTCCCAAAGTACTGGGATTACAGGCCTGAGCCACTGTACCTGGCCTTTTTCCAGGATTTCTGATCTGCTAAATAGTGCAAAGATAAGATGACCCTTAGGGCCAAGGTGTTCTTTTTGGTCTTGTTTAGTTTAAGACAGACTTAATATGATGCTTTCTGTTACACCATGAAAAAGCAAGAACACAAAACCAGGCACTGCTCTTAGGTCTGTTTCAGACATTGTGCTTCCTTTCAAATTAATTTAAAAGAAAGAAGGTAAAGGAAGGGAGAGAGGAAAGAAGAGAAAGAGAGAGAAAAGCAGGAAAGTAGGAAGGGAGAGAGAGAGGAAAGAAAGAGAAAAAGAAGTAAAGCTCAGGCTCAATTTCCCACTGCAGTCTGGCACATCCTGATGCTCCCTCTTTTTTAAGCATCTGTACTTCACTTGCTGTGACTTAAGAGGCTTAAAACATTATTCTGATATTATTTTTATGAGAGTGGCAGTAAGAACTAAATTAAAATGTTCTCAATTTAGGCAAAATTAACCAGACACAGTGGCTCATGACTGTAATCCCAGCACTTCAGGAGGCTGAGGCGAGTGGATCACTTGAGGTCAGGAGTTACAGACTAGCCTGGCCAACATGGTGAAACCCTCATCTCTACTAAAAATACAAAAATTAGCTGGACACAGTGGCACATGCTCGTAATCCCAACTACTCAGGAGGCTGAGGCACGAGAATCACTTGAATCCGGGAGGCAGAGGTTGCAGTGAGATGAGATCGCAGCACTGCACTCCATCCTGGGTAATGGAGTAAGACTCTGTCTCAAAAAAAAAAAAAAAAAAAAAGACAAAACCTGTGTGAATGGTTTTTGAAATTGTGTCTGTCTCGGTCATTGGAGATGCAACCTCTTAATGAACATTTGATCCTTAGGCATTCTTAAAGTTAGAATGGTAATTTTTTTATTCTTGAGAGTAAAGAACTTGGCTTTTATTGGTAGAGCTGTTAGGGAATGAAAAACATAAAAGGTGACTAGTCTCATAGGCAGAATTTTAAAACTGGCAGCCCATGGAAATGTTTTTGGAAATGTTTTGTTTGGCTTTTATTGTATTCTGAAGTGGAATTAGTTGCTAATACTTAAAAATTAGGAGATACCACGGAAAATCCAGACTTTTTGTTTCCTTGAAAAAAAATCTAATTGGGCCAGGCACAGTGGCTCACGTCTGTAATCCCAGCACTTTGGGAGGCTGAGGTGGGTAGATCACGAGGTCAAGAGATGGAGACCATCCCGGCCAACATGGTGAAACCCTGTCTCTACTAAAAATACAAAAAAATTAGCTGGGCATGGTGGCATGCACCTGTAGTCCCAGCTACTGAGGAGGCCAAGGCAGGAGAATATGTTGAACCCGGGAGGTGGAGGTTGCAGTGAGCTGAAATCAAGTCACTGTACTCCAGCCTGGTGACAGAGGGAGACTCTGTCTCAAAAAAAAAAAAAAAAACCTAAAGAAACAGCAATATAAGAAAGCCAGAGGCCAGGTGCAGCGGCTCACGCCTGTAATCTCAGCACTTTAGGATACTGAGGCAGGCGGATCAGGAGGTCAAGAGATGAACATGGTAACACTCCATCTTCACTAAAAATATAAAAATTAGCTGGGCAAGTTGGTGCGCGCCGGTAGTCCCAACTACTTGGTGGGCTGAGGCAGGAGAATTGCTTGGGCAACAGAGCGAGACTGCATCTCAAAACAAACAAACAAAATTAGACAGAAACTGGCTGAGATAAGGTAGTGGTTGCCACCTTTGAAATGAATAGACTTTCCTCCACGTAGTTCTTCTGTAGCTGGCTTTTCTGGCTGTTATCTACTTGAACAGGTAGGTATTTGCATTTGCAATTTCTTCATTAATGTTTACTTGGTAGTTAGTATTTCATGGTGTTACTGTGGATGTAGTATGTTGCTATTTCTATACAGGATACTTCCATAGTTACTCTTCTTAACTCTAAGAATTTAGAAGGATCTACCTGGATGCTCAAAAGGATAGAATGATTATATATAACCTTAAAGAATAGGGACTAACATTATTCAGACTCTTACTGCACCAATTCGTATAGATTTCAGGGAGCTCTGATGTTTATGCTTAATTGTTTACATGATTTTGACTAGATCTAGGAATGAAGTGTTTTTTAATTGTGTAATTTAGATATAGCTAAAGAAAGTAAACTCATTCAAATGTAATTAAATTGTTGAAAAATGAAAATAACTGAATTTTGGAAAATTAACATTTTTTCAAAGAATGCATTCTATAGGAGGATGATTCTATGTTTTTAAAGTAGAAAATGAAATAGATGGCTGGGCACAGTGGCTTACGCCTATAATCCCAGCATCTAGGGAAGCCAAGGTGGTTGGATCATCTGAGGTCAGGAGTTTGAGACTAGCCTGGCCAACATGGGTGAAACCCCATCTCTACTAAAAATACAAAAGTCAGTTGGGTGTGGTGGTGGCACATGCCTGTGATCCCAGTTCTTAGTAGGCTGAAGCACGAGAATCACTTGAACCCGGGAGACAGAGGTTGCAGTGAGCAGAGATCATACCACTGTACTCCATCTGGGGTGACAGAGTAAGACTTAGTCTCAAACCCCTCCCCCAACAAAAAAAAAGAAATAGATAAAATATTTGCTTATTAAGTACCTGAAAACATAATTTAATATCTGAATTTATCTTTACTTTGACTGAATTAAAAGCAAATAAATAAGCAAAAGTGAATCAAATATTTAACTGAAACCAAACATTTGTCTATAAGATTTTACTTTGGAAGCAGTTCATGGTCTCTTTACCTTTTTCTTTTCAGTGAGGAAATTATGATGGTAATTCTTATTCTATGGAAACTATTAGATTATGTTATCTGATAACTCCATTTGCTTGGTTTGGTTTTAAGTCTATGTACTTTAAAGTTGATTAATACAATAATTGAAAAGGTTTACCTTTAGAAGATGAGTAAAAAAATTAGCTTGAATCTTATGAAGGAAAGGTGACATAAAAAACAAATAAATTACATTGTAAGGGTTAGGCTGGGTGCAGTGGCTTATGCCTATAATCCCAGCACTTTGGGAAGCCAAGGCGGACGGATCACCTGAGGCCAGGAGTTCAGGACCAGCCTGGCCAACATGGTGAAACCCTGTCTCTATTAAAAATACAAAAACATTAGCTGGGCATGGTGACGCATGTCAGTAATCCCAGCGACTTGGGAGGCTGAGACAGGAGAACCACTTGCATCTGGGAGATGGAGACTGCAGTGAGCTGAGATGGAGCCATTGCACTGCAAATATACAAGAGCCTGGGCAACGAGAGTGAAACTCCGTCTCAAAAACAAACAAACATTGTAAGGATTAAGTTAGAAATTGAGCCCTAACATAAGTTGAAGTAAACTTTTGACTTATTTGGGAGTTTTTAGGAATGCTAAGCAAGAATTCAGGTTTTTTGTTTTGTTTTGGTTTGGTTTTTTTGAGATGGAGTCTCACTCTGTCACCCAGGCTGGAGTGCAGTGGTGCGATCTCCACTCCCTGCAACAAGTGATTCTCCTGACTCAGCCTCCCAAATATCTGGGATTACAGGTACATGCTATCATGCCTGGCTAATTTTTGTATTTTTAGTAGAGATGGGGTTTTGCTGTGTTGGCCAGACTGGCTTCAAACTCCTGACCTCAGGTGATCCACCTGCCTCAGTGTCCTAAAATGCTGGGATTACAGGTGTGAGTTCAACTGCCCCTGGTTGAACTCAGTTTTTTTTTGAAAAAAAAAAAAAAAAAAAAAAAAAAGCCGGAAAAAGCACTGTTCATGTCTAAATATAAGGTGATACCAAGACTTGGCTGTTCACGTGTTTTCTCAATGAGATACTTTGCATGCATAAAACTTGTAGACATGGATATAAAATAGTTAAATATCTACCCACATTTTCTTTTCTTTTTTTTTTTAATAGAAAGTTTTTTTTTTTCTTTTTTTAAGATGGGGTTTCACCATTTTGGTCAGGCTGGTCTCAAACTCCTGACTTCAAGTGATCCACCCACCTCAGCCTCCCAAAGTGCTGGGATTACAGGCATGAGCCACCGTGCCTGGCTTTTTTATTTTTCTTTCTTTCTTTCTTTCTTTTTCTACCCACATTTTAATGTATTCATTTACTTCCACACATACATTTTTAAAATCATATATTACATAAAGTATTAATTTAGAAATACTACTTTTTTTCACCCTTACAGTTCATTGATTTTGTTCAGATGCTTCACATGTGGTTTGGCACCAGTGTCTGTCATCACCAACTCCCCTGTTTTGAGTCATCGCACCCAGTTGTCCAGCACGCATCATTTCTGCCTAAATTTTTTGACTCGGTGTTTTTTGATAAAAACGTGATTCTGTCACTGTTAACCATATGCCAAACCACATGTGCCCTTTGCATAATAGAGGGACAATTTTTTTTTAAAATCTGTTCTGTAGGTGAATATGTTTGATTTCTAGCTTCTTAAAGTTATCTATAATGTACTTTTGCATAATCATATCCAGCATTTGCCATTATAAGAAATAATTGCAAAATGTATATGAAGTTTTTGCTTTCAAAGGGATATCTTGTTAGATTATATTATACCTATAAGCATTTAAAACTAATAATGATGGGATTCTTTCAGCCCTATTTCTTTTCTCCAAACCAAGCTTTGTTTTTCATGTTAGAGTAATATAGAGACTTGGATAAGGATTTGGCTATGAGGTGACTCTGTCTTTCCTGAGACATTATCTTAGGGAAAGAAAAATACTTGCCTTATGCTTTTACATGTATGATACTTTCTTTTCCCTTTCAAGGTTGTTCTTTAAATCTTTATTAAAGTGCAGTGTAATATAATAAAGCAGATAACCTGGAGAGGGGGAGAACTTCATTTAATGGCAAGTTGAGGTGATATTATTAATTTTGTGATATTTTTTCTTATCTGAGTGCATATCACAATGTTTAAAATATCAGTATCTTAAAGAAACATTTCTATCAAAAAGCAAATGAGTCAGCCGGGCGCGGTGGCTCAAGCCTGTAATCCCAGCACTTTGGGAGGCCGAGGTGGGTGATCACAAGGTCAAGAGATCGAGACCATCCTGGTCAACATGGTGAAACCCCGTCTCTACTAAAAATACAAAACATTAGCTGGGCATGGTGGCGCGTGCCTGTAATCCCAGCTACTCAGGATGTTGAGGCAGGAGAATTGCCTGAGCCCAGGAGGCGGAGGTTGCGGTGAGCTGAGATCGTGCCATTGCACTCCAGCCTGGGTAACAAGAGCGAAACTCCGTCTGGTTGGGGGGCGGGGGGGAAGCAAATGAGTCAATAAATGGATATACTATGTGGTAGACATCTTTTAAAGAACATTTCCGTAGTCGTATAATAAGATGTATGTGAGATTTTTACTAGAAGGTAGCACTTGATTTGGCAGGAGATGTTGTCCTTGTCACTTCCTGATAGCTATTCACTGCATGCTGAAGAAGCTACGAACAGCTACTGCTTTTATAACAAAGGGTGATTGGGGGGCATGATAGAGCTTGGGGATCCAAGAGGATTTAGAATAGTCATTGGTTTCTGTCTTGGCTGTTTAATGAAATGCTTACTTTTTTTTTTTTTTTTTTGAGACAGAGTTTTTGCTCTTGTTACCCAGGCTGGAGTGCAATGGCGCGATCTCGGCTCACCGCAACCTCCGCCTCCTGGGCTCAGGCAATTCTCCTGCCTCAGCCTCCTGAGTAGCTGGGATTACAGGCACGCACCACCACGCCCGGCTAATTTTTTGTATTTTTAGTAGAGACGGGGTTTCACCATGTTGACCAGGATGGTCTCGATCTCTCGACCTCGTGATCCACCCGCCTCGGCCTCCCAAAGTGCTGGGATTACAGGCTTGAGCCACTGCGCCCGGCCGAAATGCTTACTTTTAAGAATTTTAACAAATTAAAGTCGCAAATATTTTTACTTTCATATG
This sequence comes from Saimiri boliviensis, assembly GCF_048565385.1. Classification (NCBI taxonomy): domain Eukaryota; kingdom Metazoa; phylum Chordata; class Mammalia; order Primates; family Cebidae; genus Saimiri; species Saimiri boliviensis. The sequence continues at coordinate 41,728,409 of NC_133453.1, forward strand.
TTCCATGAAAAAAATCTATTGTAACACTTTGCAGGAAAAAATATCACTTTTATGCTGGAACTTCCATCATTGTATGAAAAAATGTTTATGTTATTAACATATCAAAAGTACGATAATTCAATTCAACACACATTAGCAATAAATTGTACCAATGAAAATAATGATGAATTATCATTGTTATCTCTTAACAGTGGAAAGAGTGGAACGAGAAAACCTTTCAGACTATTGTGTTCTGGGCCAGCGTCCAATGCATTTACCAAATATGAACCAGCTGGCATCCCTGGGGAAAACCAACGAACAGTCTCCTCACAGCCAAATCCACCACAGTACTCCAATCAGAAACCAAGTGCCCGCATTACAGCCCATCATGAGCCCTGGTCTTCTTTCTCCCCAGCTCAGTCCACAACTTGTAAGGCAACAGATAGCCATGGCCCATCTGATAAACCAACAGATTGCCGTTAGCCGGCTTCTGGCTCACCAGCATCCTCAAGCCATCAACCAGCAGTTCCTGAACCATCCACCCATCCCCAGAGCAGTTAAGCCAGAGCCAACCAACTCTTCCGTGGAAGTCTCTCCAGATATCTACCAGCAAGTCAGAGATGAGCTAAAGAGGGCCAGTGTGTCCCAAGCTGTCTTTGCAAGAGTGGCATTCAACCGCACACAGGTACAATTAGCATTGAACACTGTAATTAACAATAATACCAGGGACAGAATTGAGATAGGTCATAATTATTTTTATCTCTTTAAGAAGTTTTATGGATCTCAGCACATATAATTAGATTAATTAATAATCCTTAGTTCATGAAACGCTATCACCATTGATCCATGCCTGACCCTGATTAGTTAATTAACTAATTGATTAATTTTAATAATATAATAGACATCTTTGAACCCAACGTGTAACTCAGGGCCCCAAATGTTACTAATGACTTGGGTATGTACTCTCTCATCCTCTCCATTTATTGTTCCCAGATGTAACTCTGATCTTGAATTTTGTGATTATCACTCTCTTGCTAGTTTCCTTTTAAAACAAGTTATAAAACTATGCATACCCAGACAATCTATTTTTTTCCCTTGGTTTTGAACTGTATAATAGGAATAAAATACATTTTATAATTATATAAGTAAAGTTTTATTAAAAAATTTATAAAAATCCTTCAAAACATACAAGTTAGGTTTGAGATATGGATAAAATGATAATGGATAGCTTACTTTTATTTTTAATGTTTGAGAGAATTATATGCCAATATTACATTAAGTATTGAAAACGGAAACAGTTAATTCATGTATCTTATCGAGGGTGCTTATATGTAAGACATTCTTTTCCTCCCGTAGTCCTTAAATTGGAGTATGCATCAGAATCACCTGGAGAGCTATGAAAACACAGAGTGCTGGGCCTCGTCCCATAGTTTCTGATTGAGTAAGTCTGAGGTTGGATTCAGAAATGAATATTTCTAACAAAACCCCAGTTGATGCTGATGGCACTGGTCTGGGGCCACATGTTGAGATACACTTACCTAGCCCTTACATGAGTAAGAACAAAGCAAGTGTGCATAACCTCAGGGAGCTGGTGATCTAGTGGTGAAAACCGTGTAACCAGATAACTAGAGTAAAATGTGAAGTATGATGAGTAATGTGGGAGAGTATAAGCAATGATTGTGGTGGAGGTTCATGGATACCTGGAGGTGAGGAATACTTCCAGGAGAACGAATATGATAAGCCTTCAAGAAAACAGTAGGTTAAAGTTTCAGCACCCTGGTAAATGCAAGGCAGGAAGCTAAACTCTGTGTAGATGCAAAGAGGAAAAAGTAATGGGCAAGCACTTATGTAAACAACACACTAGAGGTTGTCAAGGGGTTAGACCTTGAAGGATAAATAAAGTACAGCAGCCAAAGATGAAGAAGAAGAAGAGTATTATTTTAAGCTAAAGAAATTCATAGGAAAAATGTTGAGTTAAAAATGCAAGAATAATTTGAAGACATAAAACAACTCACTTCTCAGAAAAACTCTGTAATATGGAATGTCAGAATGCCTTCATTTATCTGATATCTGTTCACAGACACATGATAACACACACTATAGATGGACCTTACAAATATAAGAAAGCATGCTGGGTTGAAACTCCAATAGTTGGGAAGATGCAAGAATGTTTCCAAATTTAATGATTATTTCAAAAGTTAAGAGGCTGGGCATGGTGGCTCATGTCTGTAGTCCCAGCCCTTTGGGAGGCCTAGGTAGGCGGATCACTTGAGGTCAGGAGTTCAAGACCAGCCTGGCCAACGTGGTGAAACCCCATCTCTACTAAAACAAAACAGAATAAAACGATTAGCTGGGCGTGGTTGTGCGTGCCTGTAGTCGTAGCTACTCAGCAGGGTGAAGCAGGGGAGAATCACTTGACCTCAGGAGGTGGTTGCAGTGAGCCTAGATTGTGCCACTACACTCCAGGCTCCACTGCAGAGTAAGACTCCATCACACAAAAAAAAGTTAAGTGAAAACTCTCACTGGAAAGAAATCTGATAAACGTTGGTAAATTGGATTGCCTAATGCAAGTTAACTTTCAAAAAATGCACCTAAGTGAAATCTTATACTGGTTATAAATATTTTATGTTTATCAATGGTTCATTGTTAAAGAATCTGTGTACTTTTGGTTTCCACTTCTTTTGCAAGAAAACACTGAGGTAAGAATTTTGTAGATACTCTTTAAGCAATGCTACATGAGTTTAATAGACAGTGTTCTAAAGTCGGTTAATACTTTTTTTCTCTCTTTATTTAAAAGTGTGTTGGGTCTCTGGTTGAATTGAAATGTATTTCCATTATGTAGGCAATTTTAATTTTTATTAGTTTTGAAATTGTCCTATGATTAATGAGACATTGAAAATGAGTTTTTGTTAATGGTTGGGATTTTCCTACTGGCCTCATGTGGCAAGTTGTGGTTATCTCTCATTATATATATTCTGCCTTTTCATGGGAAAAACTTCTAATTTTGGTGTAAAGATATTTGTTATATTTTCTTGCAAAGAGTTGTTACCAATTTGCAAGTATAAAAACTGCAAGTATAGTTGGTAGTTGATAAGAAAGGTAGATAATGAAATGTAAAAGGGAGGGCACAGATTGAAAAATGTCTTGAGTGCCATGGCAAGAGCTCTGAACTTTCACAGGCAGTGGAAACCATCTAAGGTCTTATGTAGGAATGTGCCATGCTCAACCATCTGAATTAGATCTTATGGAGGGTTGATAGCAAGAGGGTAGGAATATGATTTAGGAGGCTGCTTCAAGTATCCAGCTGAAATGTATAGAGGTTTTGAACTAGGCTGGTGGGCAGGGTACAGAGAAGAAACATTTTGGAAATAAAATTGACAGAAAGTGTATGAATGGATAAAGAGAGGAGTAGAGCTGACACCAAGCTTCAATCCCAATGACTGAGAATAAAGGTATAATTATGAAAAGAGTCGAGGAAAACTTGGAAAGAGTGGTCGGAATAAGGTTAAAGCCATCATTTTAGATTGGGTTATTTTGATGTTGAAGTACTGGCCGACTTCTTAAGTGAAAATGTACAACAGTCATTGAAAATATGAGTTTGGCACTAGGGATTGTTACGAGTGCTAGAGAAAAAGGTTAGAAATTGTGTCACAGAGCCTGGGACAGGAAATGGTAGAGTCAGGGTATGGAAGGGCAGAATCCACCACTATTGCCACCACCACCAGTAGCAGCACCAGCCCCAGGAAAGAGAGACAGAAGAAATGCCAGGAGATGGGGACAGGTAGAGATGGAAGAATAGGGACATAGTAGTGAGAGTATAGAGGACATGTGTGGGGAGTTCCCAGAAGAAGACTTGTCTGCTTGTGGAAAGCTAAGAAGTTAAGAGAGAGAGGCTTAAAGCCATGTCATGAGATTTGGCAGTTGGTTGGAAGAAGACTGGCAAAGTTTAGAGTATAATGTCATTGAAGTGATGAGGACAGGAGTCAGAATTCAGGAGTTAAGGAGTGATTAGCTGTTGAGGATGCAGAAGTAAGTACATGACACTTCCCAAAATTTGATGTTGAAAGGGAGGCCAGAAGTGGGTGGGCAGTTTGGATGTGATGGTGGTCAGTTTGAGATCACAGGATTTAGGAGATAGTTTGGGGCCTCACAGCATGAACTAGGGATGGTACCAATCATTGTGGTTTGGCAACCGTCTTCTGCAGTGCTGAAACTGCAGGACTGGGAGCAAGGAAGAAATGCAGTGGGATTGTTTGAGGTTTGTTCCTGACATTTTAGGTATGGCAGGAGACCAAGTGAGGTAAAATCTCTTGTTCCTTTGACTCTTAGCTAACTTATACATTCTAATATTCAAAGAGTCTGTTAACATCACTTGAGAATGAGTTCAGAGGTCCTGACAGATTCTCACATGTTCCAGACATCACTCCTCCACTTTCTCTTGTGATTCAAAGTACTCAGGCAATATTTGCGTGTCCATAGTTATCTGAACTGGAGTTATGAAAGGCTTTGACCCTTTTGAGTAAGTCTGTTGCATACTACTGCAAAATAAAACTTAGAAGGATCTATCTTTTGGCTCTGTATTTTGCAATTCTCTCTCTCTCTCTCTCTCTCTCTCTCTCTCTCTGTTTGTGTGTGTGTGTGTGTGTGTTCTTTCATCTCTCATTCATGTGCATGAATAGGCATTTCACAGCTAGCCAACGTTTTATTGCCTAGTTACGTATACAGCTCCTTTGGCTAAGGATAAAATTGAAAGCATGGTTGTATTACTTTGGATTTTAGAAGCAAACACAGTATACATTTTATCCAAGTAGCATGAAGCATGAGAGAAAACTCACAATGAGGTAAAACAAAAGACAGACCATACTGGTGAGAGGATATACTTTGCCAAGGCCCTAGACTCCTAGAGGTCTGTCTTCTCCCATATAATCCTTTTTGTCTATTTTTATGGATTAATGATTTTTCTTTGGCATTGCCATCTTTGAAGTGCCAAGTTATAAAAGTTCTAATTGAAGCATGGAACACATTTTATTATTTTCCTCCTGCCATTAAATTTGTAAGATGGCTACACCCAGAAAGAAACATTCACTTTCAATCAACATGAGCTTGAGTTCATGGGCCAGCCTTGAGGATATCAAATGGAAACTGCATAGGAATGTATGAGTATTTCCTTTTAAAATTCTGCTTTTAATTTGGGAAAGCTTTTCATCCCTCTGGGATCGTAACCTGTTGTGTATAAAGCCCAACCTAATCAAGGTAGATGGTATTGACAGAATGACATAGTTTGAACTTAAGCAGGAGGTCAGCAGGCAGATTGTTTTTTGCTGTATGTACTGTAGTCACTAACAGCAGGACTGGGCAGCTGGTTTTACCAGCAGCATTGTTAAATGGAAAATATGTTATATTATGCCCCATGAAACCAACCATAGATTTTCCAAATGTTTAGACTTTTTTGAGTTAAGTCAGACATTTATGGATGATATAATAACTTGCCAGTTAGAATAAACAAAAATAAACATTGTAGCATATCCTCAGTCAATTGAATATTTTTCAGAAATAGTTCATGATTTCTATTATTCATATATAATAGAAATTCAATAAAAAGCATTTTAATGCATTTTGTTACCTTATATTTTGTGTTCCTGGATTTGTTCTTTATGATTATACTAAGAACAAATCTAATGTGTATATGTGTGTGTGTCTGTGTGTGTGTGCAAGTGTATATAAAATAATATGCAAACATTTACCAATAAAGCTAGAACAGTTAAAAAAAAAAAAAAAACAACTTCCCAGTTTTTCTTGGTTAAGACTTCCAGATGAAAAACTTAAATTCATAATAAATAACATTTCAAATGTCAGTTCTCCAAAGAGAAACTATTAATTACCTTGTTAGGGCTGATTCATTGTCACCATATCATTTGATTATGTAAAATAACATAATTAAGAGAATAGAGCCATATTTTCAAGAGCTTCTTTTTAGTTTATTTTTATTTTAATAAATATGTCTTTTAAGAGCATAAAAGGTATTTGTTTGATAACATGATGCCCTGTCCACACTTTATGACAAGGTCATGGCATCTGCTGGAGTCAGAGATAGACAGCCTTCTGCCAATATGATTTTATTTTTTATTGCTTTATTTTTTTTATCCTTACATTTCTCTTTTGGTTTGCTAACAAAAACACATACTGTCTAAACTAAGACCATAAAATTGAGTCACTTGTTCTGGTCTGGGGATACAGCACGTTAGCGGTCGTGCAGTGCCAGAATGTGGGATCTTCACAATGGGCCTGGGACTCAAGTGTTTCTAGACACGGTATGGCAGAGCCTTGTGTCCTGTCTGTTCTATCAGGGTGGTCATTATGATCTTATATACAATACATTCTGAATATCACCACTCTTTTTTTTTTTCACTAGTCTTTTGAAGATAAGATTAGCTCTGCATTCTCTGTCTCTGAAGACTTTTATGGCAAACGAGACCCAGTGAAAACAGTAAGGTGAAAGTGATAAGGCATTTTCTGACCTGGCCATTACTATGAAGGCAATCCCCTGATACATTTCTAAGCACTTTAACCTGTGGCCACAAAGTGAGATGGATGGTTATACACTAGAGGAGGCTCAGGCAGATGACATCCCTGCTGTGTTTTTGATGCTCCCCCACCCCACCCCTCCCGTGGTTTTACTTCTGAAAGTCTAAGTCTGTTGTTAGGCTCTTCCGTTAAAGGGCTCTCCTCAGTTTGGGCTGCTGATGTTCTTTGCGCATCCTGTCAGAGATGGAAATGCTTACCGCTGTCTGATGGGTACAGGAGGATGAAAACAGTGCAGCTCCCGGCCTCCTTAATTTCCACTCCAGAGCGCTCTGCAAGGCCAGGCTGGAGCTAGGACTTTGCTTGTGTTTCTTCTCTTTCCTGACCTGCTTCTCACACTCCCTCAGCAGTTTTCTTTGCAAGGCCTTCTCAATAAACCACTTGCATGGCAGTCTGTATCTGAGGATCTGTGTTTTATCCCAGATTATAGATCTATGCCATTTCTAGCCTAATTGGTCATGCCATGGGGTAGTAGTTTGAGTAAAACCTATCTATAGTTTTATGTCCACTTTCTTTGCAAATCAAAAGCCATATGTTATTATGGAACTGGTATAGAATTTTTTTACTCCTTTCTTTTGAAAATATCACCAGTATTATTGTTTAAAACCTACATCCCCTATAGCTCTGCAATTCAATGGATCAATATTGATACCGTCCAGACTGACTTATGATTGAATGTGGGGAGAGAGAGAGAATGAATAAAAATGAGACAGAAAAAGATGCTGAGTTTAAGGCCTTGTGAGATTGCCAAATTTGACTTAAATGAAAACTGTCCTTACTGGGTCTAAATGGTGAATTGCATGATTCTGTGTGTTTGAGAGTAGCTTTGCCCCTCGGCCCTGTCCTTCTCCTGTGCTCCTGCAGTGATGCGGGTAGTGTCTATGGAAATAATTGCAGGAAGCAGTAGGACAGGTGCTCTGTCAGGTTTCCTTTTTTTTTTTTATTCCTATATTCATTCTTCCTTGCTTATATTTTGAATTCATTTTAGTGCTGACATACTTTGACTTACTAGGCCTATGTGCATGAAATATGTTGCTTGACTCTTTAATTTGTTTACATCTTTGCCTTTTGACAGTGTGATTATGAATTCCAACTTGAAGCATTCTTTTGCCCTTTGTTACCTTGTGGACTTTAAAAAATTAACCAGGGGTTTATGCCAGTGTGGAAAGGTTTATGACGGTATTTTAAAAGACTTAATATTACTGAGGGATGGTTGTAGAATATACACTGACCTAAAATAAGCATGGTTTCATAAAATATGTACAGTGAATCTTCCTTAATAGATAAACTATTCTCTAATTTATTTAAAAATCCAATGACCTACATATTCGTATGTTAAAAAATCCCCCCTTTACTAACATGGTTTCTCCTCTGAGACCTTCTATCTGAGCAAATCTGTTAAATGAAGTAGAGGAAGCTTTGAGCCAAACTAGGCTAAATCCAGTGGAACGGATGCCCTGTCACATGTGAATGGGAGCATTAGAATGCCAGAAAAGGGAAATCAGGTGTGATCCTCATATCTTCTCTATACCACTGTCTCCTTACCTTGGTGGCAGAGTTCAGGAAACATCCTTGTGCAAGCAGTTAGCAATAAGAAGTCTGTATCATTTGAAAATGAGACATTTGCCACACTCATTATTTCTGTTGTGTGGTTATTTTTTTCTCTCTCTCAAGCAGATCATGCCATAATTAAGAAAGTTTCAGGTTCATTTTGTGTCTCTGGTAGTTCTTCTGAGCTGATTCTTGGAAACATATTTTCAAGTTGTAAGTACAGGTGTGTTTTGCAAAATGTGCTATTCTTTTGTGACAGCAAGTCTCTAATTTGGTATCTTGCTCCTTCAGTTCATTGAAAAAGTCACAGAGTTACAGTTTGTAACCTTACATCAAAGGCCTTGCTTCGAAAAGCTGTGCACCCTGGTCTTATGTGATAGAGAACAGGATTTTAAAAATTCTCTGAAACTCAAAGAATTTGGTTGACCCATCCTCATTTGACTAGTTTTAGTTTTTGTGAGACTTTGTAAAAAAAAAAAAAAAAATCTACAGTTTAGTCATTAAAGCCACATTATTTGAAGAAACTTAAGACAGGATCATAAATACAATTTATGAAGTCACTCAAGAACTGGAGAGTGTTTTCAATGGATTGGATAATTAGGTTGAATGATGCATCAGGAACGCTGACAGTAAGGTCAACTGCTAAAATGTAAACTTTTCATGTGAAATGGCATGGCTTTTGCTTTTATGCTTTATTGACACTGTTTATAGTATATTCATGCCCCACATTATTAAGGTTAAAAATGATGGACTTTCTAAATATTATATTTTGAAGTGGCACAGTTAAGAAGAGATATGTAGCAATAACATGAAAATCTTGGCAACCAAAATATTGGGGAGTCTGAGCTTTAGTGTGTTACCAGTCAGTTTTTTTGGAGTAGAAACTTCTCTTTAAACTCCTTTGTTTGAGTTATACATATTGTTAGCCAAAGATTGGCACAATAAAATCATACATACAGTTTATGTTTCTAGAAAACTTGAGCTTTAAGGTATTCAGAATTCTCTGTCAGCCTGCCTCTGGTCTCACTCGTCATTATTTCCCACTATCCAATAGAGATATAAGCGCCCAGCAAGTCATAGAGTAATAGAATACAATGTAAGTCCAGGGGTCTTGACTCCATGGTCCAGTGAGCTGGTTATAAAATAACAAGGAAACCTGTGAAAAAAGGAAGTCCACCCACTGAAAGATGAGCTGTAAATATGAAATGCCGCAGATCAAGCATGAACCTGTTATTGAGTTTTGAAGTAAATAATATACCTTCTTTTGATTTCAGAACATTAAATTAATAAAGCGAAAAGAGATGGCCCTGCTTGCTTCATAAAATAAACAGTCTTTCATTTCAGGATCACTGGCTTGAATTCATAGATTTTCAGATTATAATAGTATTAATATCTCCCAGGATAGCAGTGTCTCAAAGTTATTAGATTGCTTGAGGGTAGCCCTGCAGGTCGCAGGTTCCCTTTAGTTCCCCTTGCACATACAAGACTGTTCTTAATTTTCACCTTTTTAAGGCAGTTTTTGCCACAAAACCTGAATTGGTAGGTCAAAGGGCCCCTCTAAACAAACTTGGGCAGATAGTGGTTTTATGTTCTGGTTAAAGAGAAGGCTAATTTAGCAGCTGTCAAACATATGCAACTCTCCTCACACTTCTAAATCCACCTTAAATAGAGACTTGTATGTAAAAGAAGACCTTTTTTCCTCCCTCCTTCACAAAACTCATACAAGAGAATCAGAAGAAGCAAATATGATGGCATACTAGTCTGTCTTGTCCTTTCTTTTTTTTCAAGATGGAGTCTCACTCTGTCACCCAGGCTGGAGTTTAATGGTGTGATCTCGGCTCACTGCAACCTTTGCCTCCTACGTTCAAGTGATTCTCTCACTACAGCCTCCCAAGTAGCTGGGACTACAAGCATGCATTGCCATGCCTGGCTAATTTTTTGCACTTCAGTAGAGGTGGGGTATCACCATGTTGCCCAGGCTGGTCTAGAATTCCTGAGCTTAAGCTGTCACCCACCTTGGCCTCCCAAAGTGCCGGGATTACAGGCATGAGCCACCACACTCAGCCTATCTTTTCCTTTCATCCCTGACCAATGTGCAAAGTCCTTAAAAATTAGTTACTAGACTCATTATAGAAAATTTGGGCTTCTCTGTTTTTACTAAAGAAAACTCACTTTTGGTGAGTTTTATAATCTTGTTTCACCATTGTCTAACAGGGAATGACTGACTCATTTCACAGAGGTCTCTGTCCTCAATGAAGACTGTCACCTCTCATGAGTATGTTTCAGTAGAAACTTGTACTTTTTTTTTTTTTTTTAAACGGGAGTCTTGCTTTGTCACCCAGGCTGGAATGCAGTGGCATGATCTTGGGTCACTGCAGCCTCTGCCTCCTGAGTTCAAGTGATCCTTCCACCTCAGCCTCTGGAGTAGCTGGGATTACACACCCGGCTAATTTTTTTTAATTTTTAATTTTTAATAGAGATGGGGTTTTGCCATGTTGGCCAGGCTTACCTCAAACTCCTGACCTCAAGTGATGTGCCTGCCTTGGCCTCCCAAAGTGCTGGGATTATAGGCATGAGCCACCACATCCGATTGAAACTTGCACTTTTTTGTTTTTTTTTTGAGACGGAGTTTCGCTCTTGTTACCCAGGCTGGAGTGCAATGGCGCGATCTCGGCTCACCGCAACCTCCGTCTCCTGGGTTCAGGAAATTCTCCTGCCTCAGCCTCCTGAGTAGCTGGGATTACAGGCACGCGCCACCACGCCCAGCTAGTTTTGTTTTTATATTTTTAGTAGAGACGGGGTTTCACCATGTTGACCAGGATGGTCTCGATCTCTTGACCTTGTGATCCACCCGCCTCGGCCTCCCAAAGTGCTAGGATTACAGGCTTGAGCCACCGCGCCCGGCCGAAACTTGCACTTTTAATGCGAAAGTCCACTGTTGTATTATTTAACTAGTTTCCTGAAATTCTGAGTGATGTTATATTTACAATATAATTTTTATTAAAAAAATTCAAGGAAACACTAGCTTTAAATCCTATTATTTATATATATTTTCACCATTGCTCATTTAAACCAATTTAAAACATATATACAAGGAGTTTTCCTTTCATGACCATTTATTAAAATGATGACCACTTGGCCTTGGATTAATTACACATTTGCTCAAATAAAGTGAAGTAAGTTTAAAGGCCAGAAATGCTGAGAGAAAAATATAATTGTTATCAATTTGAAGTTACTAGGTTTTTTCAATTTTGTGTACAGTTCTGTGCCTAAAACTGTCAGTATAGACTACAGAATTTACTTCCAAACTACTTTGACTGCAGTACCTATAAGAAATACTTTTTACATCATGAACTGGTACACACCACAGATATAGATGTGCCCACACGTCTATATGTCTGTCTCATTTCCACCTCTCCATATCTATAGATTTCTAAACCGAAGGCTTCATGAAAGAAAAAAAAATCCTTCGGGAAACACTGCTGTTACCATGTATGAAACACTCTGGTACTTTCTAAGGTTTTTAATTCCAATTTATAATACAAAGTTATGATATGCTAAATTAATTTTACGATCCACTAATAATTATGGCCCATGTTTGAACAGTGATGCAGATTAAAGCTGATTTTAAAAGATGGCAAAATTACTTAGAGAAAGAAAGTTGTTTTACTCTTCTGAAGTATAAATTGAATATCTTAATTTAGTGTTACCTAGAATATTCATGTGGTCATTTTGCTTCGTATAATTTATTACATTTTTCTTTCTACTCTTCTCTATGTCAAATAGTTTTAATTATTCCACTTCCTAAAAGTTATTATTTGTATTTTCTGCCTTCTCTATGAGAAGACATTTAGCAAAATATAACTAGAGTGTCCCGAATATATATAAAGTTGTAGATGTAAAATAAAAATTGTACGGTAATGTTTGTTATGTATTTATTCATCAAATATTTATTAAGTATTCAGAAACTATATTAGAAATCCTAATGCTGGCTAACGTTGATTAAACGCTTAGTATTTACAACATACAGATACAAGCTCTCCAGGGGACCCCATAAGGGAAGCAGAATTATTGTAGTTTTACAGGTGAGGAAACTGTGCCATAGGGAGACTAATTGATCCTTGTCTAATTAGAGCCCAATTTTGAACCCAGTGAGTCTAATTTCATGACTCACACTCAAAACTACTTTATTCTCAATAATTTCTGCTACCACAGAGTGGAAAATGAAGGACATAATCCCTTCTTCAAAGAAGTACAGAGGGTAAACAGACTTTCAAACCAGTAGTTCTTTTATGATATAATTAGGACTGTGACGTGTCCCATGTGCTATGTGAGAACAGATGCTTTTGACCCTGAAGGTGATTAAAACTAATCCAGAAATGTTTCAGCAGGAAAGAATAATATTTTATACCTGTTTCAGAAAGAGTCAAGTGTTAATAGAGTGCTTTGCTTATATCTGAAGGCATCTGATACATTTGAGATATAAATATTCAATAAACGTATTTTTTTTGTTTGTTTTGTTTTAGGAAAGTACTATTTTTGCCAATGTTTTGACAAAGTAGCCAAAGCTAGTAAATTTTTTGGGCAGGTTGCCAACAGTTGTTTTACAGAACACTCATGGAAACTAGGAATAAGAAGGGCCCAGAACTTTGTGAATGAAATAGTCATAGTGCCAGGTACTTGAGGTGTGAGTAGAAACCATGTATGTGCCCAGAGCTGAAGAACACTACTAGTGAAACGTTTCCAAAGGAAACCTGTTCATTTCTGTTTGCTTTCACTTTTTGGTGCTAATGTGTTTTATAAATTTTGACTTGGATTGTGCATAGCCTCTTATTCCAGTACCTAAGACTTCCTAGAGATAGCAAGGAGGAAGGGACAATCATTGCATAGATTAAGTAGGCAAAAACAAACAGACAAGCAAAAAGCAGTAAAGTTGCCAGGAATCTGGTTTTGGCTAAGTTCCTCTATTGTATGTGCTCAGGTGTGGTTTGGTCAAAGGTATTCAGTTAAGGGAACACAGACTGTTCTGGCTTCAAGAATGCTCTGTTATATCTACTCACTTTGTGTTATGTGCGTACTGTATTCTGACATGTCCATTGGCACAAGTGAAGTTTTATTGTATCCACAAAAAACAAATCTGTGAGGCAAGCGTTTGACTTAATAAATTTCAGACCTGGGGTACCTGGAATATTTGTTCTAAAGTGAAGTTTTCATGACCCCAAATTTCAGTTTCAAATATCTTGTTTTCCGCAGGCTGAATGAAAAGATTTTGAGTATAATGTGAGTCATGGTTTCAATATGTAGCCTGCCAGGGCCTGCTGCTAGCTGTTTAGCAAAGATAGGAGTCCCACTTCCAGAAATTTAAAAAATAATGCATTTGGTGCCTTCGGAGAACCATTCCTGTATATTACCAACAGGTCGCTAAGTGCAAAATATGCAGATTCTGCCACCAGGGAGTTTACTGTATCATGGGAGGAAGTTTTATAGTAGCACAGTGCAAAAGATGTCTCATAAATGTGAGATAGAACTATTGCTGTTTTGGTTCAAAGGAGGGAGAAAGTGTTTCCAACTGCAGTGTGTATACATATATACATGTATACCTAGTCTTTTACTGCTTTACAGAATATATCTCTATAGTAACAACATTTGTCTGCAAACATTACTTTTGTATATGCATTTATATTTGCAGAATACATCAATTCCCTTTAGATGCTCAATTCTATCCACTCCATCCTACTAAAATGCCACGTGCATAGGCTCCCTTTCCTAATAAAGAAATATTGTAATAAAAGAGAGATTTTATTAAACTAATGCAATAACGACATTTTCTTTGAGGATTTAACACATCATTTTTAATAATAAAAATCAAATTGTCATTGTTGTGCCCTGTATACCTTTTATTCAAATCAGACTAAGTACTGTGGCTTCATGGCTAAGCAATGCTCTGGGGCACAGGGGATGGGAGAGTATTTTTAGCATTACACAAATGAATTTCAGCAGCCAGAATCATAGTGGGGCTGTAGATTATGAATACAGAACCCAGTGAAATCTGTTAATATTCACGAACAGAGTGGGAAATGCCTCTCATGAGTATCTAGAAGGAAATGAAAGACTGCAGATTAGGAGAGAAACGATTTTGTCAGGTCAGCTTTCAGGAGGTAGGATACCAATACTTCCTACAGCCATGCCGCTGATTTAACCCCTTTGACCAACTCTGAATTGACCACTGAAATTTAAGAGTTCACTTTGTGTGATTGGACTAGGAGTTTGATATTACATGGTTTTCTTACGAGGATACCAGTTTTTTGCTTTCCTGTCAGCTGGACATAGATATTTCAGAATTACGTGAAAATTAAGTCTAGCAAGCATACAAAAGGGGTGAAACATGAGGAATAAGAGGACCTTATTTGGAAAGAACCTTCTTTTTTTTTTTTTTTGACTTTTTTTTAATAGATTTTTAAAAATTTATTTATTGTGCTTTAGGTTCCGGGGTACATGTGCAGATCATGCAGGGTTGTTGCATAGGTACATACATGGCAAGGTGGTTTGCTGCCTCCAACCCCCCATGACCTATATCTGGCATCACGAGTAACATGTGATAGGTTATCCAGTGGCAAGGTGGATGGTTGACCCATATGAGTGCCAAGGCTTCTGTAATTTTAATCTGTAAATGGCCGTATGTGATTTTTTAAACCTTACTGATTAGTTATGATACTATTTGTTTAAAGCAATATATAATTATGAACTAAAATATGTTTTCACTAGTAAATATTCTGAATCATATATCTTTAAAGAGATGTAACTTGATTTCTGAAGAGGATTATCATCCCAGAATTAATAATTAAAATATATTATGAGGGGATAGGGCTTATTTTCTCTGTCTAGTCCAGATGTTTCTGAAGAAGTGTTCAGCATATGATTTTACTTTTAGCATGGGAATCAGAAGTACCTCTAAGCTGTCTTTGGGATTTACCTGACATTTGAATGTCTGTTTTTGTTCACATTGGAACCTAATACTTTTCTACTTTATGCCTTCTATGATAAATGAATGTCTTTTGGATTGAGATAGTTGAAAACTACATGTTTTAGTAAACAGATGAACGTTGCAAGTTACCTTTTCTACTTCTCATTTCAACTGCCACAAACAGAAACAAAATTTCCAGAAAGGAAAACTGTCTATAGCTAGCTTTAGGCTTTTTCCAAAGGGAAGTACTAGGGTTTGGCTGGCCGGTTTCCTCAGTACACACCTGGTGTATATCACTTTAAAAAATAAATTATGCCTCATTAAATTACAATTTAATGGAATCGTGATCATTTGTTTTTCTGGAAGGAAGATGTTTTGCATATTGAAAGCCTAATTTGTTGCAGGTGACAAAGAGGCTGAACAGATTATCTAATATCACTTCATTTTGGGAGGTAATGTTTGCTGGTTTGCTGGTTAACTACTCCAGTAGTTCAGAATCATATTAATATGGACTTACTATTTTTGCTTCAAAACATCTTCTATCACTTTATCAGTTTTTGTGCTTTATTTTACAGCTTTTAGGAAAACCGACATTTTTCTTGGTATTCCAGAGTAGGCATGTGCTTTCTCTTTCTTCAAATGTTCTAATACTCCCCAGTTTCACTGGCTGCCCAATTTTCATCACAAATCTATATCCATGTACTAGCTATATTTAAAGTTCCAGCTAAGTTAAATCTTATCTCTTCCAAAATGTTTTCCCTGGATCCTGCAGTTGACCATACTTTCTCCCTCCTTGAACCAAAGTGACACTAGTTCTGGCTTACATTGATGATACGTGGCATCTTTTACATTGTGCCGCTATAGTGCTTTCTCCTTCCCATTTTAGAGTAAACCCCTAGGAAGAAGAATCTGTCTCTTATTAAATCTTTTCATCCCTCTCAGAACTTTGTATTCAGTCATAAATAACAAATGAATAAATAGACTGATCTGTTTTTTTTGAGAATAGGTATATTGAATTTGGGGGTTCCCTAGAAAATCAATGGGAGATACTGGATTTAGAGGCTTCTGAGGTCATCCATGAGAGATATAGCCTGATCCTAGAGAATTACTTGTGGTCTGAGAGCCATGAAGAACAGATATCTGTTGAAATCTAGTCAGGAATGACTTCAACTGATGCTGTCAGGAGTGGCATGGACTCTCTAAAGGGCTCAGGCTCAGCATGCCTACAGCCTGGCCCAGGTGTGGGTTCCGTTATTGCTGTCTGACGGTTAAAGGCTTATCAAAGATAATTTCTCACCTGTCCCAGACAAGATGTCAAAGGCTAGGGCACAAACTTGGAAGTAAATTTTATAGAGCCATTCATGATAACATTTCCCCGACTTTTCTGAATATCAGCATGTATCGTACACACTAACAATTTGGGAAAACTATATAAAATGTTAAGGAAGTATGGAAATCAAAAGCTCATCGGCACAGAAGGTACAGACTCAGAATCTGTAAGGTCATTTAATTTGTTATAAAGAAATATTATTTTTAAATACTGGAAAAAATATGTGCATCAATTTTTCCTTAAAAAAGAAAATTAGCCCCATTCTTTGTTGTGTATGTAGAAGTAGCAAGCAGGCTAAATTATAAGCAAGCTAGATGACATTATAGTAAGTTATTGCTCATTTCGTACTTTGAATTATTTTTCTTTTAATGAATATTTTGCCAAACTCATGTATTCTTTGGTGGTCCTGGAAATCATATGAAGCCTGTAAAATGTTAATTAGGCTGTAGAAAAAGCCAATTTGAGGTTCTCTTTACCTGACTTCCTCTTTTTCCAGTGGCTTGTAACCCAAGAATTATTTCGGAGGATATCTCTCTACCTTGTGCAGATGTTCCTTCTGCTCCTTTTAGTCAACATGTTTCCCGGTCTTACGTAATCTCAGCTCACACTGTGGAGGGAATTGTTTTAATGTGTCCCTGGAGAAGCTTCTGTTGCCTATGATGAGGAAAATACTTAATGATCACTTTACTCAATACTTGCAATATATTTTAATATGATTACTGATATGAAAGTTTAATAAGCTATATCCTGGTTAATTTATTAATTTCCCTCCATTTGCACATTCTCAATATTCATGACCTTTCTATTCATAAAAATACATCTTTTTTTCAGTGCCCAGGTGCTGTGCCACATTTTCTATATCCCAGGCTACATAATGGGAATGTCCAAGTGACACCTCCAGCTTGGCTGGTTGATAATTAAAATGCCAGATGACATAGTAGCAAGGGCTTTAGAAATATTTATGTGAGATAAATTATTAATTTATGTTCTATTCAAGACAGTTTCAATATGATAAACATTTACTTATCTTGATAATTAGATGGGGTGATTTGTGGTATATGCAAGTTATGCTGTCTGTTTTCCTCTGATCTTTTTCTCCTCTGATGATTTTCAACTAATGAAATACACTCACTTTTCATTTATGAGGCTGCAGAATTTGGACTACATTTTTAAACATCCCAGTCTAAATAGTTAAAAGCACATAAATAACCCAAATGAAAAACACTCAACAAAACAACTAAAACTCTTCTTGTGCCCACCAGTGAGCCATGTGTTATTGAATTGGTGCAAAGAATCTGCTTTGGGACCATAGCTACACAGATGAGAGTTTTAGTAAATAATTTAGAACAGTGTTCTGATTCTCTGGGGGTAAAATATGGAGGTGACACTGGCTACCTTGTCGGTTTGAGGCTTTATCTTCAATTAAGCATGTGTAGGCAACAGTATATTCCACCAGCCTGTTAAAATATAAATATTGTATTCACCTCAGAAATGGATGATCAGTCATTCTCAAGGATATGTAATCCTAATTTTTTTTTTTTTTTTGGAAATGGATTAATTTCCCTGCAAGGTTGTCCAGTATGTAAAAAATGTAGGAGAGGGAGCTATATAGTTTTAAAAAGAAAAAAACAAACAAGAAACAAATTGAAACACTCTGTGTTTTTTTAATTTTTTTTTTTTTTTATTAAGAATGAGGCCGGGCGCAGTGGCTCAAGCCTGTAATCCCAGCACTTTGGGAGGCCGAGGCGGGTGGATCATGAGGTCAAAAGATCGAGACCATCCTGGTCAACATGGTGAAACCCCGTCTCTACTAAAAATACAAAAAATTAGCTGGGCATGGTGGCACATGCTGTAATCCCTGCTACTCAGGAGGCTGAGGCAGGAGAATTGGCTGAACCCAGGAGGCGGAGGTTGCGGTGAGCCGAGATCATGCCATTGCACTCCAGCCTGGGTAACAAGAGCGAAACTCTGTCTCAAAAAAAAAAAAAAAAAAAAAGAATGAACAAACATAAATTTGAGCCATGGTCCATCAGAATAGTATTTTTGTTATGTCACTGTTTTGTATCCAAAATCTTTGCTGTAATAATACTCCACAACTTGTGAAAATAATTTCACAGGGGAAGAATAAGTTTATAAACTTTGCCTTTGAGATCTCTTGAGTCTAATGATAATAACTAAAACAGTTTATCTATGTTGACCTTAAAACTCCTTCAAGTTTTAGTCATTTGAAATTTATTGAAATCCCAAATTTGTGTATGATCATGAAAGAGAGAAAGAACAAGGAGGGAGAGAGAAGGAAAAAGACCAACTCATCCTTTATATGCCGAATTTATCATTAAAGAAGACTCAGAAAATATCAATCTTAGTGACTTTTACTGGTATTGAAAATTGAAATCCACTTTGCTCTTGCTTCTCTGCGTATTCATTTGAAGATTTGTATCTTCAAAATAAATTCATTATGAATATTGCAGGTTGCTTAGTGGAAGTGGAAAGTAGGGTAACTTCAGGCAGAACTGACTTTTAATTTCAGAGTCAATACCTAGATTATATCACATTTTCTGAAAGATAAGTGTCTCAGTCGTTTCTTCTAAAAGCATGACAGGAAATCTGGATGTTTTCAAGAATCGTGTACCAGTCAGGTGTTTTTACATACACATCCTACCTTGTCCCCTTCTTTGGGCATGCATGCATACACATTCACAGACACAGACACACACACACCACACACTGATCTCTAGCGTTTATACCAGGTATTACTTAGAATTTCTCTAAATCAAAATTACATGACACCCAAATTGTGAAACTGACAGATGACATAGTGCTTGTAAGGTTCCTTGTAGTAAAATTGACTATGTGATGTTCTGAGTGGTGACTGCTTCCTTGGAGTGCTATGTGATGCACTGCCTATAAGTGGCATTTGCTTCACTATGTTATAATGCATTGCTTTATTTTAAAACACAGCCTATCTTACCCTGAAGATTTTTGGACCACCAGAGATAGCATATTTCTCTTACATCCATTGCCTTTTCATATTTAAGCCACATATTAGAAATCTGATAGTGTTTCCTTTGCATTAATTTTCACCTGAGTGGAAACATCTTTGGCATCTGTTCTACTTGACTACAGTTAAAGAAGTGACTTTTCATGATTTGAGTTGCCCCATCTGTTCTAAGATATGGGATTAACATCTCAGCTCTTCCCAGTGGGATAATCCTAAACCCTGTCTTATACTGCTCTGAGAAGCAGTATGAGCTGGGAATGTAAGTCTCTGTGTGATAATCCAACAAGTGTGCACAATGGAAATGAATCTGCACCTACCCCCAATACTACAGAGTCCCACCTTAGATCTCCAGCCCTTTTCTGGAGTCCGTACTGTTCTGTAGACTTGGCAACACTTTTCTTTGTGAATTCTCTGTCATCAGAGCACATGAAAACACTAATTTCCTATGTAAAGCTTTTCTCTTGGGTGAGTCACACATTCAGAAAGTGTCTGGGCCTATCATAGCATTCCATGTTGCTATGCCGTGCTCAGCCCTTCACCAGAGGTGCCTTCATTTTCATTGCTTTACTGGTGAGATTAGGGCTTCCCCCATGAAGATATCTCATAAAAGCTTTGGGTGCCCTCCATACATATGTTATCTAACTATTGTGTGTGTAGATTGGGAAATTATCAGAGGATTAATACAATTTAGGCATTTGCTTTGTGTCTTTTTTTTTTTTTTTTTTTTGCCATAAGAAATATCTATATTGAAAACAGTGGCCGGTCATACAGAAATTCAGCCAATTTTTTTTTTTTAAATTGATATAAATCTCCCATGCTGTTTAAATGTCGAAACTAAATTTACCAAACTTGGCAGATTTGTAAAGCTAAGCAAGACTGCCAAGTGTTCCCAGTTTCAAGCAGAGAGAGTTCTAACAGTTCCTGAAATACTTGTAGGAGGCACCTGGTGGTAATTGCGGTTTCACAATTCTTCCCAAGTGCCTACCTTGCTAGCTGGCATGTCTGTACACCGATGATTATTACAGTGATGATAAAGTGTCAGAATAGAACAGTCCTAAAATAATGCATATCCCCCGGAAAGCAAGCACATTCCCTTCATACCAGAGAACCCTATGGAATTAGCATGAGGTTCTTGACATCACAGCCAGCTGGTTAAACCAAACAAAGGGAGAGAGGGGCAGAAGACAGAAACCACACACATATACCTGCAAATGTGACTTGGTCTATTTTTCCCCCCATCTAATCAGGGATTGTTGTCTGAGATTCTGCGTAAGGAAGAAGACCCTCGGACAGCCTCGCAGTCTCTTCTAGTAAACCTGAGGGCCATGCAGAATTTCCTAAATCTGCCAGAAGTGGAGCGAGATCGCATCTACCAGGACGAGAGGGAGCGGAGCATGAATCCCAATGTGAGCATGGTCTCCTCGGCCTCCAGCAGTCCCAGCTCCTCCCGAACCCCTCAGGTGAGAAACTTGCTCTCCGGATTTTTCACTCTTTGACTTGGACACATCTTGCCTTCACTACATACTGTGTTTTCCCTCGAACACTAAGGGACATAAGTCAAGGAATTCTCTTCTCCTCTTCTCTCCTCTCCTCGCCTCGCCTCGCCTCTCCTCTCCTCTCCTCTCCTCTCCTCTCCTCTCCTCTCCTCTCCTCTCCTCTCCTCTCCTCTCCTTTCCTCTTCTCTCTCTTCTTTTCTCTTCTCTTCCTCTCTCTCCTCTCTTTTTTCTTTTTTCTGGGAAGTAGTCTTACTCTGTTACACAGGCTAGAGTGCAGTGGTGCAATCTCAGCTCACTGCAACCTCTGCCTCCTGGGTTCAAGCAATTCTTCTGCCTCAGCCTCCCAAGTAGCTGGGATTACAGGGGTCCACCACCACACCTGGCTAATTTTTTAATTTTAGTATAGACAGGGTTTTACCATGTTGTCCAGGCTGTTCTTGAACTCCTGACCTCAGGTGATCTGCCCTCTTCAGCCTCCCAAAGTGTTGGGGTTACAGGCATGAGCCACTACACCAGGCCAATTCAAGGATTTTTTAATCTGCTGAACATGTTGGTCAAAAGATACGAACCTCTGACCATATATGATCTCATACTATATTTCTATCCCTTTAGGAAGTCCCATTCTTCCATACATGGTAAGTGAGGGGTGGGTAGGCAGAAGTGGGCACAGGGGCAGGCTCTAGGATGTTTATATATAGCTGCTCAGTTGCTGAAAAAGGAGTTAGGCATTTGTGTTGAAGCTGAGTTTGCATAGCAAGCACGTTGCTTTCCCTTAAATGGTATGTTTATTTGGCTTGGCTGGATGGGCTGAAGGGTGGCTGGGGGCAGGGGACAGAGGGTAGTTTAAGCTCTGTTTTATGTAGTCTAAAAAAGACAAAATGGAGGAACACTTGTAGTGGAAGCATGCATATGCAGTGGCTAGGTAAGAATGACTGAAAGGTCACTTGATGATCCTCTAGAAAATAATGGTGGAAAGTAGGCCTTCATTATTTTCCTTCCTAAAATGATCACCCCACAGGATTTGGTGATTTCCATTCTTCTTCTTTACATACTTGAAAAGTATTCTTTTCTTAGACCTCATGCAAGTGTGTACATCTAGTAATGTGTGCCTCAAAGCTCCTAATTCAAGGGTCAAGTTCTCAGCAGTCAGGGATCATTTCCAGTACATATCCAAGCCCACTCATTTCTGGCCTACCCCCTATTTCCCCTAAACTTTTACTACTCGATAGACTTACGATAAAGCCAGCCCATTCACTGTTGCTATGATGGTTGCAGGTTCTGAGTGATAATTCTTAAAACCAATATTTAAGAGGTATACATTTTTTTCTTTTTGAGAAGGAGTCTCGCTCTGTTCCAGGCTGGAGTGTGGTGGTGCTATCATGGCTCACTGCAACTTCTGCCTCTCAGGTTAAAGTGATTCTCCTGCCTCAGCCTCCTGAGTAGCTGGGATTACAGGCACATGCCACCACATCAGGCTAATTTTTTGCATTTTTAATAAAGATGGGGTTTCAGTATATTGGCCATGCTGGTCTCGAACTCCTGACCTCAAGTAATCGACTCACCTTGGCCTTACAAAGTGCTGGGATTACAGGTGTGAACCACTGTGCCTGGCCTAATGGATATACATTTATATAAATCTGAAAAATGGGTGGTTCAAAAACCAAAGATTATTTTGATTAGATATTATAGCTTTGGTTTTGTGTTTTCTGATAAATTCTAAAGAAGTGATTAAACATAGAAGCAGAATTGTATTCTAGTAGAAGTACTTGAGCTTTTTCAAGTATATCCATTTTTTTCACACATTTTAACTCTTTATATTTTTGTACTCTGCAATAAACTTTTAATTAAAGATTACTTTGTATCATGTACTGCCAAATTGTGTCACTTACACTTCAGTCTTTAGTGAATTATGAGGTTTAGTTACTGTTTAAACCAAAAATAAGTCTCTTGACTGCTTACTTTGGATGAGTGTAACCAAGCATTTTTATTTATTTTTTAAAAAATCTGGGGAATACATATTGAGTTAGTAAGTTGGGCAAGCTGTTAATATACACTAATATTTACTTCTGCTAAATTCATCAATATTTTTGCTACTTTTGAAGCCTATTAAACCATTATAGAAGAGTCCAACCGTACTTTATGGCCACTTGTCAAGGCAGCTGTTCTTAGAAAGTCACTTCTACTTATTAGAAAATAACACAGGTCTGTGTGTTTGTTTTCAGCTCTTTTGTACTATTTTCCTAACAAGATTATATATCGTAGGCACCTTTTCAAAGACCTGATAGCTTTCAGTGCCAGACCGACTTATAAGGCCACACAGTTAGGGTCAGTATTTTGCTTGCTTTGAGCAGAATCCCATCTAGAAAATTCATAGTTAAAGGTGCCCTTTAGGGATAGGTATAGCAGGGAAATTGCTTATTTAATTTTACAGTTTTGAGATTTTTGAAAATAATTATTTCAACATGTTTTTGAGAATGCAATCATGGCATTGCATTTGTACATTTTCTAGAATCATCTTTTTCTCTTGGGTAAAGATTGAGAACGGAGAATTTATTAAAGTCTTTTAAAACATTTTGTGATTACCTACTTAAAATTCTTTACAGACATATCTCAGCAGTAAAGATCATAGTACAGTACAGATTTCATTGTGAGAACAAGTATTAGAGGAGTACTTACTGACTTAGCCTTTTAGTTGGAGTCAGCAATTTAGTGTACACAGGCAGCTTTACATTGATATAGGGAGATTATTTTCCAGACCCCATCTGTACTTTGTTAGTAGCTGAAAAACAAATTGAAGAAATTTCAGATTTGAAGTTACACCTTCAGTCTCTTTTTATTTCTTCAGTTGGCCGCATTCCTTGGCGTACTTAATAATAACAAAACAATACTAAGATAAGAATGATCATTTGTTAAAACGCTTACTGTGTATTAGGTATTGTGAACGTTTTGCATGAATTCAATTGTCACTGTTTTGTGGTATTGTGCCCATTTTACAGATGAGGGAACTGAGGTTTAGATGGATTCAGTAACTTGTGTAACGTCACATGGCTGAGTGGAAGAGGTAGGATTTGAACTGTAGTTTCTCTGATTCCAAAAGCTGGGCTGTCAACCATATTTTGTAGTTCCTTGAGGGATTTCATCTTAGCCCTCATGGTTCTAGAGAAGATTTGACCTGTCAGGTAGGATGAGATCTTCAGTGAAGCTAATTAAGAAAACTGAACTAAGAAAGACAGACGTGTTATGCTAAAGCTTCTGTTAACAGGGAAAGCCCCGTTGGTTAACTACAAATTTTGAGTAGAAAAAGAGTTTCTTTTAAAAAATTACAGAGAATTGAATTTTAATGGGAAAGTTTCAGCCTAGCAAGAGAATTCTTGTAGCAGCACCTGACATCATTGGAGGTTTTAGAGGCAGTATGTAGTGCAGTGTCCTGAGCCCATGCTTTCAAGCCTGGAAGACTGTGTTCAGATCATGGTTCCTTCATGGGCTGCTGGGTATCCTAGATGAAGATCTTCTTTTTCAGTTTCCTCCTCTGTAAAATGAAAATAATAATGTCTATTTCATTGGAATCTTAAACGAATTAAATGTGGTAGCAAAAGTTAGATGCTTTCTGGAGTACCTGGTCCTTAAAAGCACACCATACATTATACTGATTCTTGCTTTGCGGTAATTAGAAAATATTATGAGAGAAGGAGGTAAAAGGAAAATGGCAGAAGTCACTGAGCACTCTTAGGAAGCAAAGCCTTTATGGAAATGTAGGTCCTTAAGTTCTGCCTACAGATACCATTGATCACAGGGTCCAAACTGCCTGTTATATCTTTCTCTGGACCTGCATCCTGCTGGATCCAGGGAGAATAGCTCAAGGCATCTGCACAGGGCAGCTTGTGATTTGTGGATAACTCTTGTTGGTCTGGGATTCTAGGGTGAATGGGGACAAAGAAAAAAAATCCAGGTTTGGCCACTTCAGCTGGTAGTGCACAAGGATCAAGGACGTCTTTTCCTAAAGTCTTGCTGTGGTGGTTCTAAGAAGATGTCTCAGCCCTCTCTTATTAGACACCAGCAAAGCATTCTAGGGCTCACACCAAGTAAATGTTATCACCATCTTTTGGATTAAGTAGACTTAAACATTTTAGGATTATCCTAACCCCAAGAAGTACAGACACTTTCTATATTGTCCTTTATTTGTCTCTGAAGCTGATGGGAAATCATTCAATTAAAATGAGCACGGCAGAATACATAAAACCACAATATGAGTTTAAGAAAATGAAAACGGCACATCAAAGGCATTCTGAAGCCTAGTTTTATGAAATGAAATTTTGTTTCATTTCCACTGATTTCCTAGGTGAAATTAGGTGACTGTCTGGGTAGCATAATGATGATAATGATGGGAAACCATACATACTCAAATGACATATGTAAAGCTTTAATAAAGAATGAGAGAGACTCCGGAGTGCATTAAATTGAGTAATAATTTATTATTTAGAGACCTCTACCCATTTACTCATTTTTTCTGGAAGAATTGGCTCTTCTTCCAAGTTTTGCCATTTTTAGAAAGAAAAAGGTAGCTGCGTGTGTGTTCTCCATGTTTGTTTTGTAGTTAGATGATTGCTTATAGTTTGGTGTCTAGGAGAGTCATCCTACCTGTGAACCATCATCTGGGTTACTGTGAGAGAATAGGGTTGACAGGATTCTGCATGTCCTATAGGAATGCACTGCAATTATTTCCAATCACAATTAACCTGATTAGAATAATGGACAGGAAGTGTCCCTCTGTAGCTAATGCAGTTTGGCATCAGCTGACTGAAATCCTTTGATAATTTCTGCACAGATGGCTGGGCTGAATGCAGCACTTTTTAAATTATTATTTTCATGGTCTCTTGGTAGGCCAAAACCTCGACACCGACAACAGACCTCCCTATTAAGGTGGACGGCGCCAACGTCAACATCACAGCTGCCATTTACGATGAGATCCAACAGGAGATGAAAAGGGCCAAGGTGTCTCAAGCCCTGTTTGCCAAAGTGGCTGCAAATAAAAGTCAGGTGAGTGGTTTTTAAAAGAGCAAAATCGAGGGCTGGAATTAGATCCTTCTCCTCCTCCCATCAATAAAAATACATCTGTTCCTATAATAATAATAACAATAATAATCCCCAAGGAACTTGTCATGTTCTGCCTTTTGCTCTCCAGTTTGCCTTTATTCCCGTTGGAGTTTGAAACAGAGATGAGGCCAAAACCCCAACTTTTTTCTTTTAAAGATTAAAAAAAAAATTAGCCTGGAATAATTTCTCTCCTTATTCTAAACACTGCAGTGTACGCTTTTTTTCTCTCCTTTTATATATATATATATATATATATATATATATATATATATGATACATATATCAATATATTAAATATATAAAAATATATATTTGAACAAAACCTAGAATGTATATATGACAGCACCTTTCTGAGACCAAGTTTTAGCCAAGTCTCATCACCTCTCCTGTTCCCAGCAGGGGAATGGCTGACTCTTATAATAGCCACTTTTCCCCAGCCCCAGAGACACCTTTTGATGTCAGGTGTTTCTTTTATGTACAGAATACAGTTGTTTTTTCAGGAGAAAACACACATGGGGGAGTGCAGAGTAAGTGCTAAAATCTTTTAACAGAAAAACATAGAAGCTTATCCAGTAAAATTTTTCAGAGTGCTGGGTTTGTGGAGAATGTAATGCTCTGGGGAAAAGAGCAGACAGATGCTTAGGTTTTTTATTTCTGAAAGCAGCAACAGTTGATGGGATCTACTATCTGCTTCAATTCTTGATTTAAAGGGACCGTCTGCCCAAACCTAAAATCCTAGGTTAGGTTGAGGTACATGCTTACTTATTTATACCTAGGGTGAACACCTAATGTGGGGCGGAGGAAACAAAAGTTAATTGAAACATGATTTTGAGAGTCCGTTGATTCTGAGCTTGATTTCCTCTGTATCCTTATATGACAAATGTTTTCATCCCTACATATGTAAATAGTAAAATGGTTGGTCATCTCCCTAACAAATCTGTTGTGTACTATAAAGAAAGGAAGTGACCATTGTATTTCTATTAAGCAAGAAGGTTTTCAATAAAAATGAAGTTTTTAAAACTGAAAAAAATTCAAACTGTAGTTAAATGTTATATTTGGATTAATTATAGAGTACGAGGTTGCCTTTTTTACCTGCAGTTTTAACCTGATGTAGGTTATTTTCAGATACCGATAAAAGGAGAGGAGTAGAACATCAAGGAACTTGGAAAGGGATTGGAATGTTTGTTTCCCTTTTCAATTTCAGTGTAGTAATTTTTCCAGATTACTCTGACTTTCTCTCATCAATGAAATCAGTGAAATACAGTTTGCTAAGACATGATGTCCAACCATAGTATGAAGTACATGAAAAGAAAATACCATAGAGCCTCTTAAACTGTTAAATGCATAAAATCCCATGTACCACATGGCAAAATATAATGAGAGTTGGAGCTGTTAAATGAATAAAGCTGTTAAATGCATAATGCCACTTGGCAAAACTACTGTGCATTTAATGGTTTTCCACTGTGTAATAAAGGACATATGTGGTAAATGTGCAGTGAGTATAAAAACTGCACAATTGATTTTGCAAACCTGCCCCTTAGTTGTGACTTGATGTAAATATCAAAGTTTCACACAGTCCTTCTTTTACAAGCAGCTTTTGAGAAAAACTGAAGACCACAGTCTGAGAACTTGATTCAAAATGCTTATAATCTTCCTGTTGACTAGCACTATGGCTTTTGGAAATAATGATACCTCCAGCCTCCCAAAATAATTCAGGTAGCTGATTGAAAGCTGTTTTTGCCAACTGGCCGAAGCTTAGCTCTCCAAGTTTTTTATGTCTCCTGAAGAAATCAGTAGCCCTGATTTCGTAGAATATAGAGGAGAGCATAGTTCTGCGAATTAATATGCTGAAAGTAAGGTTGAGCTTAAGTGAGGATAAGAGGCTTTGAGGTTGTTCTTTTTTCACTGAAACAATGATCTCATTTTCATTTATGAGTAGGGAACCTTATTGTAAATAGCTGACTAGATACGCAATTCAGGCTTTATGTTTTTTTATAAAAATGATGCTGCCAAACAAAATGAATTTAACTGGTAGTTTCAAAGGCAATTTAACAAATGATATTCACTCCATTTTATAAGTATCAGTATTCACTTGATAAAAGTGAAATCAATTGCATGATTTGGTACATTGCACATATATTTGGTGCCTATCCATAAGGTGTATGTATGTGTGTGTACATGTCTATATATATGTCTATACATATAGCACACATGCATAGATACATCTTATGGATATATATAGCTTAGTCATATATATACACCTTATGAATTTATGTAAATATCTTAGTCATAGATGACTAATCATAAGGCTTAACCTCTCCAAGTTGCAATAGGGAGTGGCCACACCCACTCCGTTGTATTATAAGGACGGAGAAGAACAAAGGTTTTTCTCTTGCATTTTCTTCCCTCCTTCTTTTATTTTTCTTTGGAGGGATCTTAAGTTCTTGCAGTGACTGAAGAGGCAGATGCACAGCAAGGGCTTTCCCTTCTCCTGAAGGTGAAATTAGGGAAACTATTAATTAGGTGCTCTTGTGAACTGGAGTTGCCTTGAATCCCTGAAGGCCCAGTTCAAATATGCATAGCAACCTTCTCCTTCCATCTGAAATTTCTTTTAAAATAGAAGTGATCCCTCCATTAAGCCTTACTCACTCCTTGGTGTTAATTGCTATAATCAGCTGTTAAGAATAATATCTAACACTGTACTGTATGTTAGGGAAGCCCTGAATCAGGAAAAAGAAGGGGGAGGAAAGTTTTAGAGTAGGCGTGGTGGGCCAAGAGGGTCCTTGAGGGTTGTAAGTGTTTAGGATCGAGACACAATGCAAGGAAAGGGGTTCAGAAAAGGAGTTGAAAAGGTGGCAAACTAGTTCATTGTGAAAATCCATTACTGGGAAGTATGTGTATATGTTTCCCTAGTGCATGGGTGACATGAGGATGCATTTGTAGGGTCCCAGACCACTTCCTGCAGCTCAGCTTTCATCTCTTGGTGATGGCCAGGCCACTCCATCATCCACTTCCAATTAGATATCTTCTCTCAGACCGTTGCCCTTTTCTTCATGGGAAAGAAGTCAAAGAAGAGTAAGACCAGAGGGAAAGACATGTTTATGCACATTTTACCTTGCACTTTTCCTTCGTTTTCTATTTAGGACCAATTTAGTGATTTAAAGTAATTTTCTGTGTGTGAATTCTAAGCATTACCTTCCTTTTCTGTCTGCAGAATACTCAGATCATGGAATGGAATGACAGTGATAGTTCTCTGTGAATTAGGAGTTAGGGATTCTTAGTAGAAGCCATATGTAAAGGCACATGGAGTGTTTTCTGTATAACTCCAGTCTGACCCTCACATACAAAGGGCCACCAGGGAGCGAACACCCGACATTCAGTCTGAGTGGCCACAGGAACACTTTGTTCCTCAAAAGCTTCTGTTAATCTTCCTGTCCTTCTGCAGATTCTTTAGGGCCACTTTTCCCCTTTCTTCCCAATTTTACATGATCACCTGTGATCTGGGAAGTAGAAATCTAGAGATGAAGAAACATCATAACTTGTGGGCACATCTCCAGGGATGGTCGTGTACTTTGACAGCATCAGCAGCCACATTTCTCTCCCTTGACATCAATTACCCCATTTCCCAGAAACTGTTTTTTTTTTTTTTTTTTCCTTCACATATCCTGCTGTCTTCTTTTTTATAGGCTATAGTAGGTTAATGTATAGAATGCTAAGGATCATCTGAAGTTTTCTTTCACTTTTCTTTTTTAAGAGTCAAGTGAATCTTTATTATTTATTATTATTATTTGTGTATCCAAAGACCCAACACTACATAATGTGATTGTTTTTTCCTACTAGGTTCGGGTTAAAATAGAGTAGGGAGAGAAATGGAAAGGGGTTCATTTCTAATCCTTATTTCCCCTTTCCTCCATTAAAAAGATAAAAACAAACTTCAGAAGGGCTGTAGACTTGTTTTTTGTATCAGGGAGGTGGAGAGAAACAGACATACCCTGTTCTGTTCCATACAGACAAGGGGAAAGAGAGCCTGGTTGTAAACCCCAGATGGTGATAATGAAAGGGTCAGCCCCAGAGGCTGCTGGGATAAAAGAAAAAGGGTGATCGCCGGGCGCGGTGGCTCAAGCCTGTAATCCCAGCACTTTGGGAGGCCGAGGCGGGTGGATCACGAGGTTGAAAGATCAAGACCATCCTGGTCAACATGGTGAAACCCCGTCTCTACTAAAAATACAAAAAACTAGCTGGGCATGGTGGTGCGTGCCTGTAATCCCAGCTACTTAGGAGGCTGAGGCAGGAGAATTGCCTGAGCCCAGGAGACGGAGGTTGCGGTGAGCCGAGATTGCGCCATTGCACTCCAGCCTGGCTAACAAGAGTGAAACTCCGTCTCAAAAAAAAAAAAAAAAAGAAAAAAAAAAGAAAAAGGGTGATCTTAGAATGAACAGGGACCAAGGGAGTCTCTGGTGAGATGATATTAGTAAGATGTTCTCATCTTTACGAAGGTTTAAAGACCTCTGCCAATCCTCCATGCTACGTATGAAGGCCCACTAGCCGCAGGAGCTGCCACTAAAATCAGGGATGAGGGAGTTCTTCCTCCTACTGTACACTTTAGAATGGGAGGCATAATTGTGATCCTATTGTAGCTAGAATAGATGGATTTCTGGCTTTTAATACACAATTCTAAAATCATTTTCCCCATAGAAACTATGACCTACATGGTGATTGGGTTTCAGTATGTTCTATGCTTCATGTACATTAGGATTAAGTGGATTTTGTGTACTGACCTTTATGCCTTATCACTGTGTTTCTACCAAAAAAAAAAAATGTGTTTCAAGTTCTCAACTACTTAACAAATTGTATTCCTAAGTGAGAGTGTACTTATGTTTTAGTTGTAGTTTACAAGCTCAGATTTTATGAACATTTTTTTTTCTTAAAATCTCTCCTGATAGATGGTCTAATTTGCTTGACAGGCTAAATAACTTAAAACGTGTAGGTCTCTGTGGCAGATTATTTTATATAAAACAAAAATAAAGAAAGATAAATTAATTTTTGTTTTTGCATCTTAAAAATATCTAAGGCACATATTTATACATTTTTTAAAGAAATAATTTATATTTTGTGATTACATAAGTTATTTAACAGCCTCATTTTTAAAAATTCAGAAAATGATGAAGAATATGAAAGTAAAAACATGGATCACCCGTGATTTTACAACCCAAATGTAGTTACTATTAACATTTTAGAACCTTTCCTTTCAATGTGTATATGTTTACATGGGATTATATGTGCGTGTTTATATCCTAATTGTGATTATAACTGTGCAACACATAATTACAAGACAAGTTAAAACTATAATTTTTTAAGATAACCTTTTTATGTAGGATAGTAAATTTACAAAATATAAAATATTATCTTGTCTCATTAGCTTCTTGGCCTTTAAAAAATGTTGCATTAAGATCAAAGTTTTGCCATTTTGCACAAAAAGTACTTTAATGTTGATCTTATATTATTAAGTTTCCATTTTAAGGATGGCTTTATTAGGTCTGGGATAACTTAGGGCACTGGAAGTAGACATGTGGTTACCCTATCTCTCTGGTATAAAGAATAACTGAAACTATAGGCCATAGGCTACCCTGCATAAAATGAGTTGGTGGTCTGTCTCACTCCTACTGATTTTGCTTTTGCCATTCATATTCAGCATGTAAGGAAGGCTAAAATGAGGTGTGCAGTCTTGCCTGAGTAGCTGCCAGGTAGGTTTCTTCAGAACCCAATCATTCTGAGAGCCTGTCATGGTCTAGTTTCTGTCTTGTCAACCAGAGCAAGTATACTAAAATTTAGGGGTGGTGTTCTAAATTCAAATTTAAAAAAATTTAATATATGTAAACTAAAATTACTTGAAAAATATTATGCCTAGTGAAGAAATTTCTCAAGATTCCCAAATGCCAAGCCAAGTGGATATGAACAGAGTAATGTGTGAGCATCAAGTTGAGCCCTTCAGCCTCCCTTTCCCTCCTTTTTCTCTTGGCATAATCTCAAGTGATCAGATTCTGGTGAAGGAATCTCCTCAGACATTCCTGTAAGATCTCAGTTTTAATATCAACCTCACAATCAAGACTTGGGTTCTTTTACCACCCTCACAATTAATTATGTTAATGTTTCATGCCTTAAAATTAGCCTTTATAGGAGTCCTTAATTAGACAATCAATAATAATGATGATAATCAATGAACTGCATATGTAATCAGACTTCATATGCAGTTCTTAAAATGTCAAATACTTTTAACTCATCACTAAGGTTTTGAACTTGTTTTGAACTCATTTTATTCTCTGCAGAAACCTTTGAGTTTATTATTTTGCCTGTTCATGACTTGGCAACTTTGGAAACTTGCATGTGACTTTAAGGCAAATTAGGTTGCCATATTAAAGCCTCCTCTTTAATTTCTCCCCAGCCCTTTGGGGAAGAGGACATTGAGTTAAACTGTGGTTTTTACAGTGGGAGAATGTTGGTAAAGTTGCTGCCACTTTACTGTTGAGACTATTTGATTTTTTTTCCCACAGGATCAAGACTCGGTTAAGGCAAGCTAGCTTCCTAGGGTGCAAGATTTAAGAAGGCACACACTTGTCAGGCCATACTATTTACATTTCATGCCCTAGTCGCTTGCTCACCTCATTCTAGTCTCACCCTGGTTTTTCAAAAAAGTCTTACTCCTGGTTTTCTGCTCTGTCTGGTTCCCCCAACCACTATCCCCCACCGTACCCCCTCCCATTATGATAAGTTCTTGAGGAAGTTTGCAATATACAGTGATATGCGACAGATATCCTGGCATTTGGACCTGAAGGGAGGCCCTAGAAGCATTGTGATTGTTTTCTATTCAATAATTTAGCCTAGTTTATTTTCCTGTTACTGTCTTTCTACTGTTTAAGTGAAGAAGTGCAAGATTCTAGATTTATTCTTCACACGAATTGGCTTTTTCAGGTGCATGTACCCACATATATATGTTTGTACATATTTATACATGTAAAGGCATACCAAATCTACATACTATTAAATAGCTATGTATATTCCATGTATCTATGCTAAAGAGGGTAACAAAAGTTTGTGTAATCCCCTCTTGACTTGAGCCCAGTCTATCAGAGGTTTAAAGGGCTGTTCTGAAATAAAAATTTTCATTACTCTCAATTACAGGCTTAATCTTTACAGACACATCCATAGAAATGTCAGATAACCCAGAGATAGCTAAAAATTGGTCCCCATGAAAATACAGTTTAGAATTTAGTATACAGTTTTAAAAAGTAAAAAAGAAGCAGATCATTTTTACTTACCACATTTAAAGTATAAAATAATTAACCTTGAACTGTAACCAAACAGCCAGCACAGATCTTTTTTCAGGTTTAGATGACCTCCTCGTCAGGGATTCACTGAAGCCCTTGACAAGCCTGCCTTTTAGTTAGCCTCTTATCCATTTCAGTTTCTTGATTAGGTTATCTTGAGTCATTAGGGGGTTATTTATTTTAATAGACACTTATTGGATTCATGAAAAGAGAATTCGGTGACGAAGAAACAAGAGCTGAATATTATCTGGCTCATTTCACACTTCAGAAGAGCCTCAACCATCTGAAGAGAAATCCTTTTACAGTTACAAAAGTTTGTTTGGGGACTTTATGTGCTTTCATTTAGAAAGCGAACTGTCTGTGGTTAATAATATGAATTTCCTTTTGAGATACTCAGAAAACATTTCCCTTTGGTTACATATGCTGACATTTTCTGTATTGAAGATGTGGGTGAGTAAATGGCCTTTTGCATTTCTGCTGCAAGAAGCTATGAGTCATTCTCCTGAAGAACTGTTCACTTGCTGAGTTATTCATTCATTAGAGTTCCTAGAGGGGCAAAGGGAGTGGGGGCTACTTACTAATTAGTAGGTGAATTAACTCATTAGCTTTGTGTTAGGCACATCAAGGGGAATAATCACTGTGAAGAGATCCTGCCTTCAAGGAGCATATACAGCTTTATTCAACAGGGACAAAGTTATTAATTCTCTTGTGGGAGATCAGAGCAGGCTATGAACTTGTGTTTAGTGCTGAGCAAGTTCTAGTTTGTATTTGTTCTGAAATATTGTAAAAACTGGGAAGTTGGTCTTAAACATAGACCAATGTCTTTTAAGGAAAAAACTTAGGGGCTGGGAGAATTTGAAGTCAAAACCAAGTGTCCTGGGGAAGAGAAAGCATGCCACTTTGTCCGCAGTGGCATTTCAGTACCATGGACAGGAACCCCACTCTTTGTGGCGTGCCCCTCCCCTTCTTATCACTTACACAGAAGGTTTACAGCTAAGATTCAAACTCATATCTGATAGGCCCCAAGCACAAACACGGGGCCATATAATTGTTTTGTGAAAGGCCTCCCTGGTCATTTGAACATTTCAGCCTTCAGTATGTGGTTTGGAGGATATGCTACTCATTTATTTTCAACTTGAAATATTTTAATCTTCTAAAATATTTTATAAGTGAAATGGATATTGCCATATCTCATTCATTTTCAGTTGAAGAGAACTTTAAAAACTCTAATATGAACAACAGCAGCAGTAGCAGCACACACACATATATATATACACCCAGAGAGAAAAGAAAATAGTTAAAATGATGAGAACAGATTATTTAAATTATTGATGTACTGTGATTCTTCATGATATATGTCATGTCTTTTTAGACTGAACACTCCTAGAGGAAGGAGGTTATGAAGTGTGCTCTTTACCAGTACCAGGCCATTGTGGGTCCCAGTTAATACCAAGGAATATAAGTTGACTATGAAAAAAGATATCTAGGCTAGGATAAGTCATGTTCTTGATTTTATCATAGTCTTTCCCCCAAGAACTTCTTCTTAAAAAGGAAGAAGGTGGGGGGAAAAGAGGAAAAGAAAGACAAGTTAATTCTTCATCATATCAGTTTTTTGCATGCCACTCTTTATAACATGAGCCCTACCTTTATTTCTAGACTTTCAGTCTTCTTCCCCACCTGGTGAAATCTATCTTTATCTTTCAAGATTCACCTTGTATGTCATATTTTCAATGATGACACTTTTTCCTGAACTGCTTCATAGTCAGAATTACTCACTTTCTTGTTGACAATCTCAATTAACATTTTAAGTAAAAAGTAATGACGACAATTAAATAATATATGTAATGTACTAGCCATTTCATGGCATGCAGGAGATACGTGCTCAATAGAAAATTGTCAACATAGGCCGGGCGCGGTGGCTCAAGCCTGTCATCCCAGCACTTTGGGAGGCCGAGGCGGGTGGATCACGAGGTCGAAAGATCGAGACCATCCTGGTCAACATGGTGAAACCCCGTCTCTACTAAAAGTGCAAAAAACTAGCTGGGCGTGGTGGCGCGTGCCTGTAATCCCAGCTACTCAGGAGGCTGAGGCAGGAGAATTGCCTGAACCCAGGAGGCGGAGGTTGCGGTGAGCCGAGATCGCGCCATTGCACTCCAGCCTGGGTAACAAGAGCGAAACTCCGTCTCAAAAAAGAAAAAAAAAAAAAAAAAAAAAAGAAAATTGTCAACATAATCAATTTCCTGAGAGACTACTATTACTGTTTGCAATTTATATAATGAGCCATTTTCCCTATCATATTCATGCATTAGAGATGGAGAAACAAACCTTAGAACATTGACAAAGTTGCTTTCTAAAATTAGTGCTTCTCTCTTACAGTGACTTTCTGAATTTGAGTCTGTAAAACATTCCTCTAGGCTAATTTCTTTGTGCTCTGATAATTTTGGTTTAATCTAATGACTAATTATTGAGAAGTTACTGTGTGCAAGAAACCATACTCTGCTCTGAAAATGCTAAAATGAGTAAGAAACCAACCCATGCCCTCCACTCCCATCAAGAAGCTAACTGTTCTAATAGGAATCCAGACATGCCTACCCCTAACAATAGTAATTACCACGTGTGAAAAGGTAAACAAAATGCTTTTAGGTTCATACCGGAGTGAGCAACAAATGAAACTACATCAGTTGAGCCTTAAAGTACAGCTTCTTATGGGGAAAGAAGTTTGAGTATGAGACATTTCATCTGAGAGAGTAACATGGCAGAAGCATGAAGGTGAGAATGTACCTATGAGTAATTCACAGTGGCTGGAGCACAAGGTCAGTAGGGGAATTGGTGGGAGATGAGGTCATGAAAGAAAAATAGGGGCAAATTGTGGTTTTTCTTGTTGCCTCTAGAATTGTGATTGCCTCACACAACAAGTGTGTTGCCTCTTGTTGCTCTTGAATTGTGAACTAGAGGTTCTCTCCTTTATGCAACTCATTAATGAATCTCTCAACTTAATAAAAGATAAACTATGTAGTTATTGTTCATCTCCCAGAAAGAATTAATGGCACATTTCTTCAAATAGTAAGAATGTCTAATATATTTACAATGTGATTTGCTTTGTAAATGTAGATTGATATGCAACTTTCCAGGAACACGTGGATTGTAAACAAACTATATCTTGTCTGGTAAGAGTGTCATCTCACCTGCATAGTTGGAAGGGCAGTCAGAGTTGTTTTTTTATACTGAGGGAAATATATTTGTTTAAGAGGCTGAGGAGATGGCTAAAATGAGATGTGAATAAATATTATTTGCTTATGCACCAAATGCTTGGGAACTTTTTAACCATTGATTGCAAGGAAGCAGTTTTTGATCTTGATACATTCCTTCTCTGGATTCAGATTTTGAAGGTAAAAAAGTTTTAATTATGAACCTCTTGGCATCATTACACTTAGACTCCACGTATATTTTTATCTGTAAGTTCCAGGTATTTCCTATATCTAAATAAAAGCTTTTTATTTTGAACTAATTTTAGATTGACAAAAATGTTGCTAAACTAGTATGGAAGGGATCATTGCACTGTATTGTATATATTGTATATCCCTCGCCTATCTTCCCCTAATGTTGACACCTTTTATCGCCATAGTGGAATTATTGATGATGGTGCAATTATCAAAAAAAAAAAAAAAAAAAGGAAACTGACATTGTTTCAATACTGTTAACTAAACAAAAGTCTTATTCTAATTTCACCAGTTTTTCTACTAATGTCTATGTTCTGTGCCAGGATCCTATCCAGTAACTACATTGCATTTAGTTGTTATTATTTCTCCTTAATCTTCTGCATTTCTGTGACAGTTCTTGAGTCTTTCCTTTTCTTTTATGACCTTGCCATTTTTGGTTATTTTGTTGGAACACCTCTCAGTTTGGGTTTGTTCAATAGTTTCTCATGTTTCAACTGAGGTTATGCATTTTGGGCAAGGCTACCTCAGATACAATGTTGTATCCTTTGCAGTACATTATATCAGCACATTTATGGTGTCAGTATATCGTCACTAGTTTTGCTGACCTTGACCACTTTGTCAAGGTTATTTTTTCTTTGTACCTTTAACCCTGATGGTTTATCACTATCTGCTATTTCTGACAGATAACAAGGTAACAGAACAGGGAATGTAGAACCAAAAAGGAACTTATAGACCATCTTTTGTTAACACACCCATCCTTTTACAGCTAAGCATCCAGGAGCTTGAACAGGATAATTATTTGCCCAAAAGTCACCCAGTTATATAATGACAGACCAGGAACTTAGCAGTTAGATCTCAGAGATCCAGGTTTGATACTCTCTATACTTCCTAGCTATGCTCAAACACTTGTAATTCACTTAGTCTTGGTTTTAGCAGACTGTGAAAGCTAGATGGACTATATGACTATCCAGCCAACCTTTGCTCAAAACTTAAAACCAGTCTAAGAGAGAAATCCCAGGGAAGTATATACTCCACAGTTCATAGTGCCCACTCACAGAGCTGGCCAAGGCTGGAAACCAGATGAACTTCTGTATCAGCATTTCTGAAATGAAAATAATCTCATGGAATGCTCCACATAACACAGAGAAAACAACAAAAAAACCTACTTGAGATTTTTAACAGAAAAAGGAGATTTGTTTATTAATAATTCATGAGTT
Organism: Saimiri boliviensis; assembly: GCF_048565385.1. Lineage (NCBI taxonomy): Eukaryota > Metazoa > Chordata > Mammalia > Primates > Cebidae > Saimiri > Saimiri boliviensis. Next base: position 41,766,388 of record NC_133453.1, read on the forward strand.
CCCATTGAACATGCACGACAGAAACAGTGCTATTCAATAGAGAATACTGTCATCTGTCACTGTTTTATTTGACATTTACACTTTTTTTTTTTTGCCTGATATTGCAAAACTTTCTTGGATGGCATGCAAAAATTATATAAATGAAAAAAATCCCAATGTGGGGACCCTTTATCTCTTCTGTGATGGGTTCACTCACAGTTACATACGTGTGTGTTCATGCAACCGTGTGGCACTTTCTCACACATTCATTAGCCAGCAAACAAGCTAATAAGAGACCCTATTGAGAAAACAGAGATAAGCATCCCAAATGTGCTGGTGAAAAGATGATATGAATAAAATGATGGTGCGTGTGATGGGAAGTGAGGTGGAAGAATAGATTTCCTGAAGATAGGCATACAAATATATGGAATGAGCAAGCAAACCAGAGCACGGGGAAGGCAAGTCATGGCTGCCATGAAGAAAACTGACACAAAAATACGTTGCCAGTTCAGATACAAAATAAATACCTATAAATGGCATCACAGGAATGCCCATCGTAGGGAATAACAGCCCTTAGCAGAAGAGCAAGGTAAAGTTAGGATCACCTTCCAATTTTGTGCTACTATAAGGCTCTTGACAGTCTTTCTGCTCTGTAGGTTAGTTATTATTTATAAAAATCACAGAACCAGCTGATACATTCATAAGCTAATTATTGAGGCAGCTGGGTACACATGGTGCAATATGTCCAAGGCTGTGAAGTATCACAGATTTCTTGGGGCCTGCTGTGGTGGGGGTGCACTGTTGAAGGCTCCATCCCTTAATCTGATCAGCCAAGCAAACACTTTGTGGGGAAACTAGATTAATAACCCTCTAAATACCATGAATGTGCTTCATCTCTAGAACTGGGTTCCCTTAAACATGCTATTAGCTCAGCTCCATCAGGGATTTGAGGAAGTCCTCTGGTGCCCTAAGAACAGAGTCTTGTTGGCTACCTCCCTGTGCCAGAAATTAATTTGGTTTGCTTATGTCTGCACACATGATCACACTTGTGTCTAATCTGCTCCCTAATACCTTCAAGGTCAAGACCTTGCTTGTCAGTGGGCAAATTGAGCACTACACTTCTTAAAGACTGATGGCAGACAGCACACAGTCCATAACGAGTCCTGTAGTGTTGTTCTAAGTGATTGTAATGAGTGCAGATTATAACAGCGCATATAAATCAAATGCGGCAATGAATGTTGTGCGAGACATTCCCAGTGTCATAAGTGGAGATACCACTCAGCTGTCACCTGTCTCCTTTCTAGCTGCAGCTTCCCACAATGCAGTTCAGTCCTTAAGGGGAACAGCAGGTGCTGTCTTCCTTAAGGTCTGGGTATCTCAGATCTTCATCTTTTAACAGATGCAGGTTTTTGTTTCTATTTTCCATTAAATGATTGGTCTCCATGCTCTTGCCTCCCCTGGGAGATGTTAAACATACCTGTTTGAAACATTTGAAAGAATTCAGTTGGAGACTTATTCAGATTTGTGAAAAGATAGAGAGGTAGGAGCTTATTTTTCCACAGATGGTTTATTTTCCATTTCAAGAATTCTTTTGCTTTATGCAAAGAAACCCTTGAGGAAACACTTGGGGACTATGAGATTTTGTAAAAATATAGTTTATTTTCTGGTAGGGATAAAAAAAATTTGTCTTCATTTTTCATATACATTGCACCTTGAAAATCGATCATTACCTGCCTTTCAGTTGAGTTGAAAAAAAAAATCTATGAAAATAATTGGAAAAACATTTCCAAGCAAATGATAAGATACCTTGTTTTCATTCTTCCTAACCTTCTAACTCTCCCAAGCTTCCAGTTTATTGCAAGAAAAGATCAGGTCTGCGCAAATGTGGCCTCTCACTTGTAAAAACAAGGCAGTGTTGTGTTACAGATTAGTTTATAAATCCCCGGTGGCTTCACAGTTCAGTGCCTACAGCTGCTGCAGATGGGCCTGGGTTTTTGTCTCTTCACAGTGCTGCAGCCGGCAGTTGAAGGAGAAAATGGAATGATCAGGTTATTAACATGGAGGCCGCGAGGAAGAGGCTGCACAATGAGAACAGCTGGTGTTGCTGTCTTGGCTGATGCAGCGGAGATAATCAAATCTTGCCTTTTTTTTTTTTTGGGGTAAAGGCAGAAGACACAGTGGAGAGTTAGACAAACAACGGCTTATGATATTATATGGGGTTTTTATAATGCGTGTCAGGAACTTTCATTGGCTTACAAATGATGATACAGAATTTGTTGAGGTTTGGGAATTATTTTTCACAAAGTCATTTCTGTTTATGCACCTTTTAAGAAAAATTTTTTACTCTTTTGCAAAAGGCGTGATGTGGGACAGTTCTTGTTTTTAAAATTAGCGACATAGCTTGGAAATGATGGGTTAGAAAGCTACTGGGTAAAATATTTTGACATGAGTCAGTGAGCGATGTTGACAGCATCCTCTGTATTATTTTCATATAATCCATCATTATTTGCATTACATTTTCTTTCTCGTGCAGTTGCAAGAGAGAGAACATCCGGATGCCAGAGTTTGGAAGCAGACATTTGCAGGTGTGACTCGACCAACTGCCTACCTTCCTGCAGGTGTGGCTGTGGCGAGAAGGTGATGGTTAAGAGGGCCTAGAGCCCAAGGCATTCAGAGATTAAGCACATATACATTTCTTTTCATTCTAGCCAATATTATTGCTTCTATTTTGTGGAGTTACTGATAACTGTAAGAATATTTCCTCCCTAGAGAATTCAGTGTTGTTTACACCTAAACAATTTTTATTTTTTAGAATTTGCTGCCCTGTAATGCATATTTGTTTATCTTCACTCTTTTCTTAACATGAAGTGCTGCCCAGTTGGGTAATTTTTAAAAATTGTAGCTGACAGACACAAATTACTTTTTTTGAGAATTGGGTAACTGTAATTTTGCTTATCTTTTATGGAGAAACTTCAATTGAGAATCTATTCTGTAGGCAGAGCAATACGATATTTAACGAGAGGAAAGATTCTTGGGCATTGGTATAACCACCTATATGGTCAGGGGTTGGTTTTTAGAGTCATACTGTTTCAGTATCTCCCCTGGTTGGCAGGAACAATTTTGACAGAAAATGATGATCTACTGGGACGGCACTGGACCACAGTCAAGGCCCCCTCAGGTCCTCTGCACTCTCCAGGTTAATGCAAGCGACCTCCTCTCTCTCCAGGGCTGGCTGTGTGAACTGCTCCGCTGGAAGGAGAACCCAAGCCCAGAAAACCGCACCCTCTGGGAAAACCTCTGTACCATCCGTCGCTTCCTGAACCTTCCCCAGCATGAGAGGGACGTGATCTATGAGGAGGAGTCGAGGCACCACCACAGTGAACGCATGCAACATGTGGTCCAGCTTCCACCTGAGCCGGTGCAGGTCAGTATCCCTGACTCCCACACCCCGCCTGAGCAGGGCTCTCTGTGCCAGCAGTAGCTGCTGAGGGTCCAAGTGGCACACACCACACTAACTTCTGTCAGAGGATGTCTCATGCCAGGTCGCCAATTCCAGAAGACACTGTTGTCACAGTGGTACTGTGTGTGTGAGTGTGTATGTGCACACATGTGTGTGTGCACGCGCGTGTGTGTGTGCTCGTGTGTGTGTGTATGTGTATGTACATACAAAAGAAAAATGACTGAGAAAGTTTGAATGCCAAAGACAGCTGCTTTCCTGAGAGCATTTTACTTGTGGGATTGTAAAGCCAGAGCATTCACGAACAATTGAAATCTCTCAATTGGAAAACATGGTTTCCATCAGTTCATTTTCCATAAAAAAAAAAAAACCTGTGAAGTAGTTTTGCATCCAAAATTCCTCAAAGAGTGTTTCATTAGACTGAGAAGAAATAGCCACATGACCTAGGGAATACCACTGAACTCAGCTGAACCTTGAGAGACAGATTGTGACAGATTCTTAGAATTTTAAGATGAGCTTTGCTGTCTTTGGTTACATCTCATTTAGAAATCTGCCTTCCTTTGGATTGTGTGTTTTGTTGGCTTAGTTTTTGCTCTCATTGACAGAAATAATATTGCTTTCCCAAAGTAATTGAGTTTAACTACTGACTCTTTCTGTAATCTAAAATTAATTGCTTTCAAGAAGAAATATTAATTGAGATTTCCAATGTTAGACTCCCTGCAGTTTGGCCCACAAATTGTTTGGGCAGGTTATAAGATGGGCCTACTGCCCAATACTCTCAATTCCAGCTGTCACAGAAGAGGACCCTTTGGCCAATCTCTGAATCTCCTGGAGTAAGAAGAAGAAAGTTGAGGCATGAGTGCATGTGCACATGTGGGTGCAGAATGGAAGAGGAGAAGATAAAGGGAGAGTGAAGCACAGTTTCTTGACAGAGAGGAGTGGTGAGGGATGCTGTGAAACACCCCACCCTGAGGTTTCTGTCTCCTTTCCCCTTGCTTGGGAGAGAAGCCAGAAGTGAACAAGTTCTTACATCACTTTTCATCTGAATAGCATCATCTCTACCAGTGCTTTTGTGCTATGCTTTTGTGCTGTCATTGGTCAGTTTCCAGGGTCAAAGTCACAGAGTGAACTGCCCAAATTTAATAGTTAGACAATTAGACTCATGAATTTGTAGAGGCGGTTTCTTGCAATATCCACAGTGATCCCAGAGTTGAGGGTGCGGGTAATGAGGGTACATAGCTCATCCTCACCCTTCAGGACCCACCCTCCCCCTTCCCTTCTTGGTCCTTTTCTGACCTCATCCAAGCATCAGGGCACCTCCCTATAGTTAATTAAATCTGCTTATTGAGTCACGCAGAGCAGTGGCTTTCAGACTTGGAGATTTAATTGAAGTTAAAACTAAAGAGGGGCCCAATATAGGCTTTCTAACCTTTAAATTTAGAAAATAAATTTATTTGAAAAGTTTTAGGGAAGCTCCTAGTTATAATGAATATTATTTCATAACATACTCTTTGATATTAAACAGATTAATGAAATGGAGAGCCTCAGACAAAAGGTCATATCAATGGTACAGTTGGGCCATTTGAAAATCTATCGTTCCCCCTGCACCACCACCACCTTTTTTTCTCATTTTGATGTGAACTGGATTAGACTTCTGTCTTGAACCAACACAAGGCCAAGGACTTGCTTCAGGGAATCATTGGCTTTGCATGGAATTTTTATTCAGGGTCCATCTTAGTTCAGAAAAATGAAGAAAAAATAAAACCGCAATGAAAAAGTCATTTATTCTACATATTAATAACAGCTAATTTTAATCATAAAATGATGATGAAGTTGGAAACTTAAATAAATTTGAGATAAAAGTACTAAAATTTGAGGTAAAAGTACTAAAATACATTATTTGTTATAATTGAGGGCCTCCCTTCATGTGGATGACAGCTCTTATACCATACCTGTCTTTTTTTTGTCCATAAATTATCATCTTAGTGGGTCCTCTGTTGAGGTAGCTAAAAGGATATTCAACATAATATTTTGTCTTATAGTTGGCCAGTTTGGATACAGTAAATCTTAGAAGCAGACAGCCAGTGGATTTATGAGTTTTATTATCTTTTCTATTAGTATGTCAGAACTAGAGTATGCTGGCAATATTTAACGGTTAAGAAAGAATCTGTAATTTTCCTTTTCAGTTTTAAGCACCTTGTGGCTATTAACATAACTTCTGATAACACTAAGAGAAAGTGCGCTTACTTTATAAAAGGTTGTTCCCATTGCTCAGATCTTAGAGTGTACAAATAAGACAATTTTCTCTGAAGTGAATTTGCCTCAGCCGTTGACCTTGAGCTCATAACTACTGTGAAACTCATGAGCACATCACATTTTTTAAAACATTATATCTACATCTGAGTGACACTGCTTTGCAATGTTGAATTTGTATTTGTCAGCAAAATGGAAAGCTGTGGATTAATTGTTTATTACAGTCATAGTATGAAAAGTGAAGAAAAATAACTGATGTTAGACCGCAGAACTCCTGAGACATAGAGAATACAGTTGAGACAGCCTCTGTGACTATTTAAAAAACATACCAAGCTATTAACAAAAAGGTCTGTAGTTGTCCAAAAGTCAGGAACTCGGGGTTGGAATTCACTTGGACCTTTAATATCAACTTAATTTTTAGCAAGATACAATTACTTACCTGTTTTAAAAGTCTTAAAAATTTATATGTAGAATAATAATAGTTTGGTGATGTTACATTATTGTCTAATTAGGTAGGAAATGTCCATTATTAAATGGTTAAGAATGGGTGAAATCAGTGATTTTTAAGAGCTTCTGATATATGCAACATACTAAAAAACACGGAAGTCCTCTCTACTTGTGGTCATGGAAGTGTGCCATTTAAATTTCTTTAGGTAATTAGGGTACACTGTTCCCAAATTTTTCATAAAAATGGTGAAGATATGAGGCAGTGCTTTCTGTGCATAATTACCCAGCAGATTAATCTGTTGTATTAGGGTCCCACAGATGTACTGGAATAAAAAGAGGAAGCTTTATATCATTCCTTCTCCATTTGGTGCTTTCTGTGATATTGAGAAGTCCCTTAGAGTCACAGCCTCTTTTCTTACAGAAGAGAGGCACTTTTTCTTGCTTTTTGTGTGAAAATGGAGTTGACAAATGGACAGTTTTTTATTGTCTTCAGATGTGTTTCTGTTAAGCCTACAGAGGGTTTAGAAATTTGAAGCCCTTGTCTTGTAACTTTTATTTTAAGTTCAGGAGTACACATACGGGTTTGTACACAGATAAACTTGTATCATGAGGTCTGTTGCACAGATTATTTCATCACTCAGGCATTAAGCCTGGTTGCCCATTAGTTATTTTTTCTGATCCTCCCCCTCCTCCCACTTTCTGCCCTCCTATAGGACCCCCAAGACCTCATTTAAAACTTAGAAGATACCATGTAAAATCTAGAAAGTCAGATGTGATCCACGCTCAGAGTTTTATGTAGCTAGAACCAGTGTCCTTCCTGCAGGGCACACACTCACTGTCCTGCTGCCCTGGACCCTGTCTCCCCTTCTCCAAGTGTGTGTGCATATATAGCTGTCTTTTGGTTTCTTGAGGCTTCCCGCCTATCAGGTCACCTGACGGCCAATCAAAGCTCCAAGTGCCTTTGCCCCTTGGCTCCAGTTTCTTTAATGGTAGCTATTACATGCCATTTATTTTTGTAATCCCTACACAGTTTTTTGCAGGCTTAAGTGTATGTTTGATAGAATTTCTCTTCAGAGATGAAAACAGGTTATAACTGAGACCAAGCTGGACCTGAGCCACTGAGGGATGTCGTCAGCCCTGGAAGAGACTTGCCAGCCCTGGAAGAATGAGATGGTTCTTCCTTGGGAATTTGGATTTCTTCAGGCGATGTGTAGCTTTGATGTCATATTGAATTATCTGATCTATCCAGGGTTCTCTTTAGCATTCTCAATCTCTTCAGAAACCCCCATTTGAGCCCCTGCTTTTGGAAGCTAGCTCTTCAGGATCTGAACACACTTCGTAAGCTAGATCCTGTCACATCATGAGTCCATAGTGGGACCAGCATTGCCCCAGAGGGGTGAGAATTGGTTCCTAGGGGAGGGTAAATATCTTAGATTCACAGTGGTTTGTGGCCCTCCAAAGGGATATGGCACATAAAGAGATAATATCTCTCTGGTATTAAACTTTCATAAAGAGGGGCCACGATTAACACAAAAATGCCCTGAAAACCTTCTGAGGGGATCGGTACTGAAAAAAAAGTTGAGATGTACTACTCTACATAATGTTTCTAGTCCATGTGTAGATAGCACATAGGAGATCAACAGAGGGGAGACCTCGTAAGGCAAACCAAACCGAAGCATTTTATGAAAAAGAGGAAACAAATTCCATTTTTCACCCCAAAAGGTTGGAGACAAAAGTATTTCCTGTGGTTGTAGTGATTTTTCTCCCAGTGGTTATTATAACCCAAGGCCTTATGCTGAATGGATACTCCCAGCTTAGAATAAAATACTGGTTAGGTTAGGTTCATCACTACCAACTCCATTTTACAATTGGAAAAACTAGAGCAGAGACGTCAAGCCTTGCCTCAAGCCAGGGTCACCAGCGGAATGAAAACACAGGCAATTTTGGCATCCCGTCTGTCCTCTGACCACACTTCCCTCCTCATGCAGGAGAGAAGAAAGGACATTGTTCATGCTATGTCTAGGTCACTGAGCGAGGGTGATTAGGGAGCACTCACCAAATTGTTCTGTCTGTGTCATTTGTGCTTTATTGTATTTCCACCGCACTGTTTCCATGGATTATTTTGTAAGTTCAGGAATTCTAAGCTTGCCACTGTGTGGTTTCCTGACAAGTACTTGTTTTAAAATTCCATGCTGTACATTGAATAAGAAATGTGAGACCCAGTTAGTGACAGTGAGGCACCAGCATTGTCCCTTGACTTGTCTGGGTTCTTCTCACTCAGGCGATTTTCAGTATAAGCCACAAACTTCCTGTCCTTGGTAGTGACCAGTGATTCTCAACGCGGGGTGATTTTGCTTCCACGGGATATTTTGGCAATATCTGGAGTCATTTTTGGTTATTATAATTTGGGAGTGCTACTGGCATCTAGTGGATGGAGGCCAGGGATGCTGCCAAATATCCTACCATGCACAGGGCAACCCCCCAGAACAAAGACTTATGTGACCTACACTGCCAAGAGTGAAAGCTTGTACCAGTGATTGCCTAACAATGAAAGATAAAAAATCATTAGCATCCCTGAGGCTGATTCTGAGTTTTTCTGTATAAAAAAAATTCTGTAATAATAACAACGGTGACACTGCTGCTGCTTCTCCTTCATCTTCCTTCCTCCTCCTCCTTCTCCCTTCTTCCTCCTCCCTGCCTCCTCCTTTTCCTATTTCTCTGGCAGTAACTAGCTTTTTTGAGAGCCAGGCTTTCAAAATGTGAGATTTTCACATGTCTTATCTTCTTCAGTTATTGTGAACAACCAAAGGGGTGGTTGATTTTTATCTATTAATACTTTCACAGATGAGAAATTGAAGCTTAAAGAAGTTAAAGTAACTCCCTCAGAGTGGGAACTTGAATTCACATCTGTCTACCTTCAGAGTCTGGCTTTTATCTGTGTGCTAGAAGGAACTGCTAACGTGCAACAGCCAGCATTCCCTGAATACTTACTATTAGCTTTTGCTGTGATGCAGAGCTGTTTGTGAGATCTTCGTTTTTAACCATTCACTAAGTAGATCTAGTTCTGAGAGTTTCCTTATTTACAGGACACCTAGTGCACTGAAACCCACAAATCTTTGGTGTGATGTCAAAGAACTGATGTGACTGAAATTTTACTTTTCATAGCTGCTTTGGCATTTTTGAGGTGGCTTTAGAATGTGCCTCTCATGGCTAATATTTAAGGGGACTTCAGATTTACCTCTCAGCCCTGGGAATCTGACCCTGATTTTCTACTCCAGCTGCACAGACTGTATCTATCTTGATTTGTAAACTTGCTTCCTGAAGGACATCTTCCAGGAAAACAAATAATCTGTTGAGAATGTTTGCAAATTCTCTACCAGGTTACTAGAATTTTTCTTTCACCTTGGATTCATTCCAAGCTCCTATTCAAAGCCTGCTGTGTGAATGTGGCTCCAGAGTTGTGAATCTCCACTCTAGTCCTGAGAAGAGATGCAAAAGAGCACTTGCATCTGTAATGAAATATTGTAGTAATTAGGTAGAAGTAGATCCTCACTTGGGAAAATGTTGGGAGTTCCCTGTCAGTGAGGCCACACTAGCATTTTTCATGTTGATATTTTGTTGTTCTGTATATATTTATTCAACCTGAAGAGCATCCTTGATTTCTTATGTTAGTTTTTCAACATGTCTAAAATTTTAAATTTGATTTGAAAGTTATTTGTTATCAATTCTTCTTACTCTAGGAGACAGACATTTTCATCTTGGGTTCACTGTTCACTATCTTCCAAAGTGTGCTGAACAGATTTCCTTCGGTGATCATCAGAAAGTTGAAGAAGTTCATTACAGTCAGTAGATTAGACATTAGCTATGGCTTTGTTTTACCTTGAGATTTTTAAAAACTCTAAGAAACTGTAAAATTTAAAAAGTAGCCAGGCAAAGTACACCAAAGAAATATACAGTTTCTAAGAGTCGTTAATTTTTTTCTTTTACAAGACAAATTCATCTTAATAATTGTAGATGTATTAAAAGAAATTGAAAATCCAGGTATAAGATTTTGAGTGCAGTTAGGTTTCTCTGAACCTGGAACTGGGAATTCAGCAGCTGCCATTTATGGATTCATCTTCTCCACTGCCATCCTAAACATAACATACCTCTTTCTCATATCAACTTCTTTCCACTACAAGCTTTTCTTCCCAGCATCATCTGATCTACCATCTTCTGTATATCTCTGTCTATAGAGAGAGACAGAGATATGCAGAACTTGTAACTTGTAACGTCTGCATACAACTCGCAGTGTCTCTACATTATAATTCTGCCTCCTCCACACCTAGGCCTGCACTTGGTCCCTGCTCTACCTCATGACCTTTTCTCATGCCTTTGTCAAACCCACTTTCTCTTGCATACTCTATATTTACTACGTTAAGTTTATCTAAGAGGGAAATTGACCAGTTAACCTTATCCTCCTGAAGGCTGACTTTCTTGGCATTTAATTTTCCATCATCTGAATGTCTAATTTGAAAGGCATTGCATTTTAAAAAGAGAGATTTGTTGGGCAAAATATTAGAATAATCTCAAGAAGAAGGGGAAGTAGAAAGCCACCTGGACATAGAGTACTTGGAGGTAACCTGCACATGAGCTGTCTTTGGGCTGGTAAGTTAGGGCCATTTAGTGGAACGTGGCTTCTAAGACCCCTGCATTTATCAGGGTAGAAAAATACAGGTATGGTTAACAAGTCTAGAATAAACTTTTCATTATCAAGGGAGATTCATATGGCTTCTCTTTTAATGTAAAGTGCTGTGGGCATGCAAGTAGTAGGAAACCAATGTCCAAGGGTGATTTTAAGTTCCGTGTGTGTCCATAGTATTCCACCTTTTTATCTTATTGCAGTTTTTCTAATATTTATCATGCAGTTCCTTATGTTTAGCCACTGTCCTGTAGAAACTGATGAATAATAAACATAAATTTTTATAGTAATCTCTAGTGGTCTGCTTATGCATTTTTTTAAAGTCGGTTCAACATTTTTTAGGCTTATCATTTTAATTACTGAAGTTAGCTTATGGCTTCTCATTCATCATGGGGTAGTTTTAATGTTTTTGCCAAGCAGAACTCCTCCTATGAGTGGCTGGGCCTCTATAACACACCACCGTCCAAATTCAAGATTCACTGTTAGTTACTGGTTAGAAGTGAAATGTCAAACAGCTGAGTTCCACTTCTCTCAGTCTTTTCCTGCCTTCTGGAAACATAAAGAACCCTGATTTCTTGAGTAGCTTGTTCTTCCATAATTGCTATGTTTCTTTAAATAATGGTCTAATTTTGATATTCTGCATTTTTGAAAGGCAATACAATTCCTGCAACTTACCCTCTTGGTTTTTAGATCCTAAAACTGGGCAGAAGGCACTTTGTCTAATGTTTCCCTAGAGGTAAAGGGAAGAATCACAATCAGCTGTGTCATTTATATCAGCACAAAAAGTCCTCACTGATACAAGTTTATGCACTGCCCAGTGCTCAAAAACCACTAAAATTACTAATATATATTGTCTTTCTATTTTAATAGAATATTGAGATTTTTAAAGGCTTTAAAAAGTTTTGGGGTAACAAGGGTACACCTTCTACATGTTTTCATATTCTTTTCCTTCTGGTGATAGTAGATGAAACCAGGTATAATATTAAACCTTTAGTGCCTTGAGTTTGTTTTTGTTTTTGTTTTTGTTTTTTTTCTGGTATTTGGTAGGAAAATGAAACGAAACAGAATGCTTTTGAACATAAAGCTTCATTGTCCTTTTTTTTGAATATTGCTTTGGAATTTGTTAGGGACTGGTTTTGCTGTTGTCCTATTGGTCAACTCAGTGTTGCTATTTATTTCCTTCCTTCCTTTGTTCCCTTGCTTTCCCCTTCCTTCCTTCCTTTCTTTTCCCTCCCTCCCTCCCTCCCTTCCTCCTTTTACTTTCTTTCTTTATTCCTTTTTTTAATACTCTGAAGCATTCTTTATTTAAAGCTAAAAGAAGTCAGTGGCTAGTACACTTTGTGAAAGAGCAAACTGATTAAATTGAGCAGCATGGAACAACGAGAAACAGAACGGCAAAATAAAGAGAGACTAAGCTAGAAAGTGCATGAAAATGCATTCTTCTTTCCCTTCCCACCCATAAAAAAAACAACAATGAATCTAAACTAAAATGGAGGTATTTGT